>NW_028301547.1:17355000-17465000 GCF_042242905.1 Orbicella faveolata | reverse complement strand
TTCTAGTAAAACAAAAAGGCTGATGAATTACGCGTTTAGTTTTTGTTTCAAATGTGTAAATATCCGCACTCGACTCGGCTCGCCGAGTAGGCCTGTTCAAGGCAATTCTGCTATCATTCCTGTTTTTTTCCCTTTTCCTTCTTTACCATTTATCTGCTGATTCGGTTTATAAGCTGCCCGAATGTTTCACGCAAGACTTCGCTACTCTCGATGTAAAATATAAAGATATACTGTAAATATAAACATTGCACATTCATTCCCGGGAAGCGTTACTGTAGCCCGCGGGGGGACTTCAAAGCTGCGCTTCACTGGTTGGCGGCATGGCTACGTTGACAACCGCTTCATTGGGGTGCGAAAACTGTGAATTTCTTTCGAGACCGAAAACTCAAGGTCAAGGTTTATTTTTGCATGAATAGGCCATTTTGCTAATGTAAATATTTCCTAATTGCATTCCCTTGTGGGGTCAAGAAGTGATCACTCGGCCAAAAATGGCGTCATTAATTCATTAAATAGATCAAATTTGGCCCCCACAAGGATTGAATTAATAGGGTATGTAGATTTATCGGATTTTAACGTAACTTGGCTAAACTCGTCGTCAGATATTACTGCACCAAACTATGGGAGGCTTTTGCGAAAATCGAAATATTTTTCCTGTGACGTCCCTTGAGTAACAGCAGTCTGAAAATTTTCCATATTGTCCAACTTTAAAAGGGATTTCCTAAGCAACCAGTAGAAATATCGAACAAGCCTCACACACTTTGTTAGCCCTTCATCTCCTGAATGATAATGTCCTGTCAGTTTGGATGTCCGCGGTTTAAACACAAACGCTGGTAATTCATTCCTGACCAATCAAACATTAATTGAATACCGAGATCAGTTCCTGCGATGTCCAAGGACACCGTTTCGGCGAGCTCGAGAAGTTGTTTTGTGTATAGCGAAGAGACGTCCTGTACGATTAAAAAATACATGCGCCATCTGAAGCGGCAGGTCAGTGTTTCAATTTATCTGCTGAATAATCTCTGTGTTTTGTAAATAAATACGCCGGGTAACTTTGAAAATGTCTGTTTGTGCCCTTATTTCTGAGCCTGAAGTCTTTTGATCAACTTGACGTGCTCGTGTTTCTGTTGTTAGATCGCGGATTTCTTAACACCTCTCATGCGAAGAGTCGTCAAGGAATTGCGAAGAATCTAGGACCCCTGCCGGTTGAACCGTAGAACATCGGCAGGGGTCCATAATGTCAGATCCTCATGAAACTCGTCAGAAAACAAAATTTCAGAAAACAAAATGGTAATGTGCAGCTTTGCTTCGAAGTTGGATTCGTTTTCTCAAAGGACTGGTTAAGCCACGGCCGATAAAACCACTGCAAAGCCATCGGCAGAAATAATTTAATGTTCAAATACGCTCTACTGAGTGTAAATAATTACGCTTAAACTTGAACACTGCATGTCTGAAATTTTGGATGTCTATCTGCTTCTAAATGTAATTCTTGGCTTTATCTTGACGATAATCAATCTTAACAGGTTTCTTTAACATTTCTTTCATTCTTTCTTTCGTTAGGCATCAAAATTACCACTGTTTATAACGGACGATCCACTTTCCAAGTTGAGTCGGCTCATAGGGAGTTTGATTCTTGATCCGTTTGTGTTTATTTACCCTGGTTAGCGTTTTTTGCGCATATCTAGAATGAAGCGACATAATCGGAAATCATCAATTTAAGGATATCTATAATTCCACTAAACCAATAATGTGAATGGAATTTGCGCTCGCCTTTACGAAGTAATAACTGCTCCGGCCTTCGGGGATATAATTCATGGTCAGGGCCACTCATACAGTCTCCCTGCAGTTTGCTTCTATTTACTGCCATTTGCTTGCGGTTAGCATTTAAGGAGTGAAGGGGAAGGCGACTATATGTGGCCTACCATGAATTATATGCCCCTCAACTCAACTCTACCTTATAGATCTAGACGTAATGAAAAGTGACGTGAAGACAGCCGTTACATGCATATCCCCGTTTAACTTATTACTCGATGTCTTCACACTCTGGTCCAGCCAGTTCTATGCATCTGGGCGGATTTGTATGTGTTCACTTACATTATATTTGTGCGGTAAAAGTCTCTTACGGCAAACCTGAAATACCCTCGTAAGCGTCATTATTTAGCGTGTTTGGAATTCGGTTATTGCTTACCAGCTCAATTTACCATTGAAGGTGCAGAAGTGTAGCTGAACTCGGCTGGCTCAAAAACTCTCTGCTTGAAGACTGCATAAGATTTTCATGAATCACTCTGTATCGTCTGTGACTTGCGACATAGTATTGATTGAAGGTGGCTCAACAGTTTCCAGCACTTTCCAATGCTGTGGTTTTGATAGGTCATTATAACCACTCTTCACCAGTTGATGCTACAATCATGGAAAAAAGAAAAATTCTGCCCAATCATTGGTGAACACGTTGCTGTCATTTTCGTGATACAATAGGTCACCATAGCAATAGTCTGACCTTCTAAAAGCACCCTAAATTTGGCTTTACGTTAATATATTTTATGTACAACACGGTGAAACCCATTTTTAACCCGTGGATTGCGCAAGCAAAGTACATGCTGTAGTTAAGGATCATATTTTGCAAATTTGAAGGTTGTTCGTTCATATGTTAAACTTCCCATTGCAAATCCACTGTTTCGAGGGTGCATATATCGTTTGTCATCTCTAGGATAACGTGGTACCTAACTGCGAGTGTTACACTTAGTATGGAACTGTTAGTTCAAATAACTCAAATGAAATGGTTCTTAAAACTTCTGGTTAATTTGTTGATCAGGGAAAGTGAATAGCAACTTGTAACTGTTGTTAGTTCGAATCACTCAGATTGATTGTGCGTTAAAATTTACGGCTCATTTGTCGGCTGCGCAAAGTGTTTATCTCAATCACTCAGGTGTACGTCAAGTAACGGTGACGTAAATGCTGCGAAAGGTTCGGATTCAAGTCACCGAAAGGTAGGCTATCTGCCCACGTTGTGTTACTGCGTGGTCAAACAGTTTTTAAATAACTCTTTTGCTGTGGGTAGGGAGTCCGGAGAAAAGACCTTTGTGAAAGTTTACTGTAATTTTTCCTCTACAAAAGCTAATTTTTTTATGAAAATAGTAATTTCATCAGTTACGCAAAGGTTGGCTCATATCGATCATAATTCACTGCGAGAGCTGTATAATACAAGATAGGAGATTTTTCCCTTCTGTGCTAGCATTTGACTCGTATATGTCGTTTGACATCTCCAGGACAGCGTATTTCGTAACTGTGAGTGTTGCGCTAAAAATGGAAGTGTTAGTTCAAATAACTCAAATATAAAATCCAGTTATCTGACATTGCCGATTTTCAGTTGCGTTTTCCAATAATTGAGTTTTCAAATACAGGTGGGCTTCATAGAAAATACAAAGTAACCGGTGTTCACGTTCTGTCTGTCACTGCCATAATTCTAAACAGATCTAGAAAACGACGCAAGAAAACAAGTTCATTCAACTGGAAAAGGCGGGAATCGAATTGTGACGTCATTGAACGATATGACAAACCGGTGACATACGAAAGATACGCCACTCGGATCCCGGATGAAGTGACGTATGGAATCTACGAGTGGTTTAGTTCCTAGTAGAACACACTCTAGTCCATATAAAAAGGCTCGGATATTTGTTCGCGGACATAATCTGTTCTGAGAAGCGAACAGTTTTCCCAGGGCGAACGTCGAGGAAAGCTGTGAGCTTCGAGGAACAGATAATGTCCAATTAAGGGCAAAAATATCGAGCATGTTTTTTAAGTCTAATGGAGACTATTGTGTTTCTTATCCTTCAAATATGTTTCGCAACACCCGGGATCTTTTGAAGACCTTTGAAGATTGGGCAATAATACACGGATCCCCCCCAGTTTTAGCTGAGGATTTTCAGTCACGTGACGCGTTTGGACCAATTGGGTACGAGCGAAACATATTTGAAGTATTATAATTGCTAGAATTCCGACTAGCAAACCAAAACCGGTCACTCTAGCAACCCAGGCCGTTGATTCTCTGCTCTTGCTTCTTTTTCCACTTTGGAAATTGCACATCCATTATCAAGTTTGACATAGAATAGGTGGTAAATCTGTTTTGCCGCCAAACATGTACCCACGGAGGCTGCAGATCGGGATGATCATCTTACCTGACGAATTTTAAAAGTGACGGTTGGCGCAGCATTGTGGTGTACTATGACGTCGATATTCCTTAACTGATAGCGGAGATCTAAGTTCTGAAAATGAACTGAGAAATGGAAAATGGGTTGACATTTTAAATGATCGCTGAGAAAATCCCGAAAACTTAATCGATACCTGAGATTCCGGTAGGGCTTGCCACAAGTTGCTCGGCAACTTTTTGCATTCTGAGCAATTTCTAGTTTTCTAGATATCGGAGCAGCTTTTAGGGCTTTAATTGGCCATGCTTCCATATTTTACAATATTTCAGTTGACAATTTGAGAATTTCCTGTGAAAAAAGAGCAGTTCCTCCCCCTGGGGCAGATCATGGGCGAAAGATGTATGCAGCCGGGCTGCTAGGTCAGCGGTTTTTTCAAAGAAAATCCAAAATGGCGAACGAAGATTCACGCTCCACTGATTCGAGTGTTTCAGGTTACGAAGGTCGTAAATTCAGATCCTTTGAGGGTAGCCGCAGAAGCAGGGGCAAGACTGATTACTCCAGCGAAAATGAAAATGGTTAGAAGTCTTCACCGTGAACAGCAACGACAATTTTATTGGCTCATAATAGAATTTTTACAAGATTAATATTTTTATATTGATATTGATGTGTAGTATTTACTCATACGCATTGTGAACAAATTTATTCAGGACGCTGGTCACAACGCAAAATTGCACAAAAATGCTCAGAAATTTTACTTTTGTTGTACAGATTGCATATTTTTGCATCAGACCAAATAAAAGAAGAGAGATACAAAAAAAACGTTTTGCTTTTTGTAGCAACTTTTGAGCAACTTTTGTTACAAAAAGCAACTTTTGACTTTTTTCGAAGCAACTTTTGAGCAACTTTTTGAGAAATTTTGGGCGACGTTTTGGGAAATCTCGAGCAACTTGTGGCAAGCCCTAGATTCCGGCACCCCTATTCAGACTCTATTAACACCTGGGAGCTGTTTCTCGAAGGTCCCGAAAAGCTTTCACACCCGGAAAGCTATAGTAAAATCTCAAACTTTATGATTACAGAGCTGTTTTATTCACATATTCTTAATAGGAACAGAGGTTCCCTTCATCTGAGAAGTTTCAGGCGTATACTCCTCTCTGTTTTTAGATACAGGATAACTAAAAATGGCTTTGTGTGCCTGAAAGGTTCCCGACGCTTTCGAGAAACGGGCCCTGTGCTGCAGCAACATGTCGTACAAAAGTGATCCCCGGGGGTGAGGTACACTGTAAATCTTTGCGTAGGGGTGTGCCGCTTGGACACATCAGCTTGATTTTGCAACCCTACTACAGACTAGGCACCAAAAACTCCTACCCTATCTCTGACTAGTTATTTCAATGCAGAAACTTTATCACTATCATTATCCAACATACGCTAACTAACATGTAGCGGGAACCAATATCTTACTAAGTCACTTCCGAGTTTCAATTTCTATATATTTTAGAACCCCGGATAACGAACCCCGTTTTAGACTTAACTATCGTAATTAACTATCCTAATTAACTTAGTGTTAGCTTGGTGATATCCTCTGTAAATATTGTTTATTATCATTATTATTATTATTATTATTATTATTAATTTTTTTTATTATCATTATTATTATTATCGTCTACACTGACCACTTTTCCGGTAAATTATACTCTATTCTAAACCAAAACTGACTGATTTCTTTACCTTATCCTCCCTATCCTAGAGTTAATTTCCTGAAAACTATACCCTTCACAGCGGCACACACCCATAAAGTATATATATGGTTTGCCCCCCCCCCCCCCTTCCCCCACCCCCAGGGAGTAAAGGTAAAGGTAAGGTAAAATCTTTATTTAGACACGGTATTTCCTTCAGGACGTAACAATATTGAATTAAATTAGTGTAACTATTTAACTAATAAATCACTAACATGGGCTCCTGATCACTAATAACTACTACAATAAAAGAAATGATAAAAAACCTGCTTTACAAGGAAGCCGTGTATAAAAGCAAAATAATACTTACATAAGACTACCATCAAAATCATAATTCTTCAACTTAGATTTAAATTCATCAAGAGAGGGTGACTGACGAATATCCAAGGGCAAACTATTCCAGAGTACAGCTCCGCTGTAGGACAGACTTCTTTTACAATAATTAGTGCAGGGCTGTGGAATGGCAAGCGAACAGTCACTATCTCTTAAGTTATAGGTTAAATTATCGGAACGGAAGACAAAGTGCGAACTAAGATAGTCCGGAACCATATTATTTGCAATCTTATACATCATCATTGATTTATCAACAAGGCGTCGACTGTCCAGTTTAACCCAGTTTACCATTCGCAACAATTCATCAATACTACGATCGTAATTTGATCACTTTGGAGTGACCTTTATTGACTGTGTAAGTAGGCTCTATTTCCAGCCGCCCGTGGGGGGGACGGGGGGAGGGGAACGTAGACCGGACTCGAGAAAGCAGCGGAAATCGAACCTACTGTGTAAGAGTGATACTTCAAAACAGTTTCTTGCGATAACTATTTCGCAACGACGTCACTAGGAGATGTGTCCAACTAACCAAACGTTTGCCTTCTCTTGTACCGTGATGTCTGTTCGTTATACACTGGGGACAAATGTTGTGTTTTCAGGATGTAGAGCTGCCTCAGTGCTCACGATGTTTGAAGGAAAAACAATATTGCTCAGTCAGACTAAACAATGCAAACTGTTTTGAGAAAAGCCATGTACCAGAATGCATTTGATTTCTAATCAAATTGAGATCTATTTAGCTCTAAATATACCCCGGGGGGGGGGTACCCTACAAAGCTCTCCCCGAGGTCCAACCTCTTATCCTTTTGAATACCATTTTGTCAGAAAAGGTGTTCCTTTCGTATACTTTTAATTGAAAAAAATACCCCTTTCGCATACTTTCATAACTGGCTCGTATTATGAATAAATCGTCAAAAAAAGGAAGTCTCGTTTTCATTTTTATGTAGTGTCAAATAAATGAAATGATACAGCCATAAGGTGCGTCTGTTCGAAATATTTTTAAAAATAACTATTAAGAAAATAACAGATTTCCCTGCCCTTTCATCTCCTTCAAATCTCTATATACCTGAATTCTGAAAAAGGTACCCCTTTCTGGCAGAGCCTCCCCGTATAGGCCATTATAGGAAGTACACCCCACCCCCGGGAAATACACACGAACGACGTACAATTAGTTTGCAATAATAACAATCTTCACTCTCGAATGTACGAGCATTTGATTATGCCGTTTATTTTCGATTGATTTTGTCCGATGTTCGGGCACTGGAGAAAAAACATTGCTTTTGGGTTGCCTTCGTTATTTTACTTTTCGTCAGGAAGACATAATCGATTTCGTGTGGACGGTCTGCTATAATTAATAACAGCACGTGTGGAAACAGCCAATCGCGTGACAGTTTCGATAGACACCCGGAAGATATTCTGATTCCCGTCCCTAAACAGGCGGCCCTAAAATTCTTGCCTGTTTTCGGGCAACATTGAATCGTCAATGAAGAGGTAAAAGTATTTCTTGAGCCTTTTGTCTTGGAGCATATCCATTAAAAAGACCGCATTCAGGCAGCTTTGATTTTATGAAGAAACTCAAGTACCCTGTAGCACACACATCCGGTTGAGTATCCCATCATACACCAGAAGCACAATCTTAGATCACGTGCCCAGAAGCAAGATGTCTTCGAAAATATGGCGGGGAAAGGTAAGACATTTTGGCGTTTTTCTGTTATTTGGCTTGTTCTTATACTATCATAGAAAAAATTTATTCCTTCAAATTGAAAAGTAACTTGCAGACGTTAATGTCAGTGGAAGAAAGCTTTTTTAAAAGGTGAATGTGAGCATATAGCAATAACATTATCGTTTCGTTAGGGCAAATTGAAGCAGTACATGGTCTAAACTACTGGTTTGGTTTTCATGACAAATAGTGTGCAAGAGCAAATAGCTGTGCATATTTTTGAACCCAGTTGGAAGCTAAATTGCGGGGCTTTCATATAAACGGATTCAGCCGGAGGGCAACTGGTTTCCACAGGTGGGCAAACCTTTTTGAACTGAACTTCTTTATAGGAAAAACTTTCCTCTAGATGGTCAAACCTAGACTGTGAGTAGTCCCTCTTTAGCTTAGTCTGTCGTGTGTGACGTGAAAGGAATCGTGGTTTTTTTTGTGTGTGTCGCGCATGACGGACTAAGCGAAAGAGCGACTACTCGTAGTCTAGGTCAAACCAGGTAGGCAAAATCATCCTTACATCCGGTCAATTTGCCCAGTGCCTGGCCCTTGATGTTATCCTTTAATTAAATTATTACAAATCCCTGAATGCAGTTCTTATGAACCATTTTAATGTTATTATAATTTTTATGGCTAGTTCCCTGAGCAAGCAAGATTAACCCATTGACTCCTGTGCTGGCCGTAACCGGCTGTGATGAGCCTTGGCCTTTCTTCCACTTCTGACATCATCACCTTTTACTAAAATTGGCCTCATTTATGCTCAACTTCCACAGGAGGAAAAGATCTTTCCAATGATACCCAGATCAGAGTGATCGGCCCAATGGAGCCTGAGATATGCACAAAAATGCTCAAAAAGTTGGGTGAAAAACTCAGAGCAAAATTTCCTGCCACTACACGTGGCTGCTCCATGACAAAAATTGCCCATCTTGATGATGCTTTCTCAGAATGTTTTAGACTGGTAGCAAGCCCAGTAGAAGGTCAATTACTGCAGCAGAAAGAAAAGAAAAGGTGAAAAAGGAAAGGCAAAAAAAAATAAATAAAAATCTCAAAATTTTGATTTCTGAACCTGCCCGAGCAAAAATGTCATAAAACCCGATGCTAGTGGAAAGAGAGGCATGCTGGCATGTTGCAAACGCCCTTTTGAGTAGAGAGCTAATTTGGCCCATATCCAGCCTGAAAATCTCAAAATGTCCAAAAACTGAGTTTTTGACAAAAAGCTCCAGGAGTCAATGGGTTAACCAAATCCTATGTTGTGATTGGTTACCCCAGCAGGCAATTTGGCACTATCTAGCCACACATGGTTATGTGCTGTGTCCCACAGGAAAAAAATTGTTTTTTATCCCATATTCCTTTATAACTATTGACCAAGCTTGTTTGGTCAAGATGGCTGAATTTTGGCCTTGTTCTTTTTTGCATCTTTATTGACCTTAACTCTGGTTTGGTCCATAAACATGCAAAGAAAGAACTTGGCCAATATCCAGCCATCTTGACCTCACACTTGGTCAATAACCCATAATTATGTATTTGGACTGAGTGAAGCACAATTCAGGGTATAAGTGGGTGAGTAATTTCAAATTGAATGAGTGTGCAGAATAAGGCTGGTTACTAAAAATCCCATCAATAACAAATTTCAAGATTAAAAAAGTCTTTAAAAAACTTCTTTTGGTAAAATCCTCAGAAGTGTTTTCTATGAGTTTTTAACACTGTAGGAAACGTTAAAAAGAAAGCCAGTAAAGTGTAATTAAATGATATGTGAATGGTGTGGGTACCCGATAAAAGGTGACCAATTACCAAATTTAGTTGTGACTGGATACCTGCAGTTGGACACCCAAGTGACTGAATGGTGTGTGATGAATTTTGTTATACATTGTAGATAGGATTATCAAAATAATTTACAGATTCTTATTGATCAGTGACACATTAAATGCACACTCAGGGTGCAGAGTACAAAACTGTGTAATTGTAGAGCACATAACATGAAAGTTTGTATAGTCACTCAGACTTAAATTATAAATGTAGAATGAATGTAATGTAGTTACTTACATTAAATGCAAACTCAGAGTGCAGAATACAAAACTGTAATTGTAAAACAACATGAAAGTTTGTATACTGAGTCGCTCAGACTTAAATTATAAATGTAGAATGAATGTAATGTAGCTACTTTAAGAGTTGCCTCATACATGTTATCGTATAATTGTTTGTTCCCAGAGAATGAAACACATCAAACTGAAAGGAGCCTAGATTTTCAAGACAGGACACATGATTATATCAACATCATTGGAAACTAAGGCTGTTACAGTGATGTAGGTAAGTGATGACAGTTTTGAACTAATACATGTTTTATCTTCAAAAGAAAGTTAACCACAAAAAAGACCTGAGTCATTGAAATGTCCCCTTTGCAACACTGAGTGACTAGTAGAACACATGGATCATGTGTACAGCTAAAGGCATCCGCAGTCGAGTGTCAACCAATACTTTTGATTGATACTTGATCGACATCCCAATCAATACTCAGGCGACACTCGATTGACACTTGATCAACAGTCGGTTGATAGTCAGCCAAGTGTTGACTGACTCATATGAATTGATCAAAAATTAGTCAACTCTCAACTGACTGTCGACCGAGATAAACAATGGAGTGTTGATTGAGTGTCAACTGGCCACTTAATAGGGATTTGTTTACCTTGAATATTTTCACCATCGGGTCTTAGTGAACATGGAGTCACTTTAAGACAATCATGTGTGTTTGAATGTTTTTATCACTTGTCACCTTCTATTTCCAACTCTTATCTACCATTGCATTTTCCAAAACAAAGTGAATTTACGTGTATTTAATTTTGGGTGGCCATTTAATAGGGGTAAAGACACTAGAAAAACCCTTATCAGGATGACCAAAAGGTGGCTGCAACCACTTCATAGAGGTGGCCAGTTAATAGGGGTTTTATTTACATTATTTTGCTGACAATAATTTCGGGACCTTGTTAACTGGCTGCTTAACGTAGGTGGCTGCTTAATAGAGGTTCGACTGTAGTCACCAATGTAACCGCAAAATATTATTTGCAATTGCCAAAATTGAGACTAAAATTGGAAAGGGGGCTTCCATTCTGTACATGCTGCTGAAGTTGTCAATATTTTTATGCTGTTAGTTAAAGTGTATATAACAGACACATTTTTTATTTGCTTTATGGAATCTACATAAGATCATCAGTAATGTGGAAATGAAAAAAGGGTATAATTTTTCCTTATTACATTTTAGCCATCTGAAAAAGTGACATTTCAATTCTGGTTAAATCAGAAACCACAGAGGGTAGAGACCTGGGACTGACCAAGCCACAATGTCAAAGCAAGAATATAGGTTGACATATCCTTCTAAACCGAAATTGGAACTTACAGGAGTGTCCAACACCTACGTGTAGTATATTCACTTTTGTTAAAATCATTTCTTTCTGTTTGGCTCTAAAAATATGTCAACCTACATTCTTATTGTGACGTAGCAGTCTTACTAGTCACACTTCTTCAACTCTCACAGTTTCTGACCCAACTGAAAGGGAACTTTCACAATCTCAGACACCTGTAGCACAGTCAAGTAACAGTGATATCCTTTTATCGATTTCCATATCACGATCTCAGGCAGATCCCATCTAGCAAATAGCTAGTTCCAGGCACTCAGTCAGTGGGGACGACCGGAAGAGCAAGTGGGCAACGAGGTGGGATCCAGGAAGGAAAGGGCAGGGGAACCTGGAAGCATTGTTTTAAAAACTTCATTCCACCCACTTGAAGAAAGAAGCTGTTTCTTGTGTCATATGTCAAAATTGTAGTATATTCGGTATCAAGTTTCTCACACAAGTTTCAAGGGGCCATGCTGATCTTCACAGCGTGTTGTGTTCTTCTGCAATCATTCATGTCTGCCGTGTCTAGACTCTCTTGGAGTGTGGAAGTCTCTGTGTAGGTGTAGAGAGAAGTAAATACCAGCAAATGATTAAATCCATGTGAGTTTGAGTAACTTTCAACTCCTTGAAATCATGCACACATAATAAATTATGCTCACCATTTCAAGCATCACTTTGCTTCTGACAAACAGACAAGGTGTGGATGTACATGTAAACTGTCAAAAGTAACCAATCACAGGGTATACCAGAGCTGGTATACCGTAATGAGCTGGTATACTGGAATGAGGTTTTTAAACAGTGCTTACAGGTTCTCCTGACCTCCGCTTTTGTCTCCCAGGCCCTGCTCGTCACCCACCCGCTTTTTCAATCATCCCCATTGACTGAGAGCCCAGAACAGGCTATCTAGCAAATAAAGAGAATATCTATAGTATAATAAACATATTTTAAATTACTGGCACCTTGGAAACTCTGGAAATAAGTCAAGGATTTTTTTTGTTTTTCAATACAACATTGTATTTTCTCATAGGAATATCCAGATTGAATAACTTTTAGTTATTGACACTATCCTGAGAATGGTCTCATCTTAAAACCAGCAGGCAACAGGTTCTTATGTTTGCCAAGTGAGCAACTGACCAGACTCAAATCATGGTCTGTATATTTCACTGTTAAAAGCCTCATGCTGATTGGTTGGATGAGACAGGAATGAGACAGTCTTAATACTAGCAGGTTAGTGCATTTACCAGATTCATGATGATTCCAATGGTCAGCATATTGCTTTAAGTACAGGGCTGTCAAGTTTTGAAGTACACGTTACAAATTCAAACACCAAAGGCGGGAGCCTCCCAGGTAGTCTGGGGGCACACCCTCAGAAAATTATGATGTTTGGATGCTTGGAAATGCTAGTTTCAATGTTTTCCAGTCAGTATTTGGGCCTCAGAGCAATCAAACCTTGAATGACTATATTTACTGGGTTCTATGTTTAACAACCATTTTTTTACTCAAAATCTCAATGGTCTCAATCAGAAAATCTTTCCTATTTATAGTTGTTACAACAGTGCAGACACAGAACCAATGATGCACTGCTGACTTGGCTGAGAGGGCAAAATGAACTGACAGTAATGACTGCTGTGGTGTTTTGATGATTACTGGTACATGTACATTGTATATGATCCCAATAACTGGTTTAAGTCGACTTCCGACTCCTGACCACAACATTATTATTTCTTTGTTGTGGATGCCATCTTGGCACATGTGGAAGCCTGGGAGCTAGTTCTGTGAAAATGTCGCAGCTGTTTCATGACCCTTCAATCTCCTCCTGCTATACTGCTTCCATTGCATATGGGAAAGGTTAACAGTCATTTAAAACCCTTTGAAATACATCTTTATTTTAAGTTTCTTGTCAAAATAAATGGTATATGTAAAGTGAGACGGAAGTAGATGGCGAAGGATTGGCCAGTAGCTGGCTGTTTCGGCTGGCAGCCGGCCCTTAATGGCAGCCCATAGTAGAAAAAGGTTCCCAGCAGGTTTTATGACAGGCAAACTCTATTTACATGACTGTTACATGTATATTAGCCTTATTTATCTTCCTAGCATAATCACATCCTGCATTGCAGTCATCAAGATGATTAACATAAATTGATGGGGGAACCTTTTGGGTAGTTGTTGCTATCTGCATGCTATAAACAAAGTTTGCCCTGTCCTGTTGTACCATTCATCATAAGATTGGAGCCTCTTGTTTCATAAACTATTTGCAGTTTTTCCAGTGCTCACAGGGCTTGAATGCTTTTAACACCTGTCCTATTTCTTACCAGGTAAAAAAACAGACTGAAGCAGCGAGAAAGTCTACATGTATGTGCTGAGACATTAGATCCCATATAGATCTTATATAATTATGAGGTGAGTCATGATCTCTCTATGTACTGTATGATTGGAGTTGTTAGTTATTAAATTACTTTTGCTACCTGTACCAGGAATAATAACACAATGCAGGCAAAAATGAAATGAACAGGGAAGTGCTTGTTTCATTGTTGTTCACCTATATCAAGAACCTTTGTTACATTTTATGTGATGAGGTAACCTAGCCATGCCTCAGGGGTGCCATTGTTCATGAGGGAAGGAGAGACCAAATTCTTTCCACTGTACATGTATGTACACTGTATCAGTAATTCCTTAACCATCTAGCTTCATGCTACTTAGTTTTAATTTTGTTTCCTTTGGAAATTGGAGAGACAGTGTCAGTGGTCTAATGGTTACTGCACTGAACTGTACATCAGCCTTTGGTTTGTTCTCAGGCAAGACACTTTAATCTCACAGTGCCCCTCACCACCCAGGTGTGCAATTAATTGGTAATTTAAAGTGGCTGAACACAGTTTTTGATACCTGTGTTTCACTCACCTTTTTCTCAAAAACCCTGGATCCTTTGGTCGCCAAACATAGCAACAAGCAAGTTAACACAAACTTTGGCTTTTTGATAGTAAAGCTGACCATGTGCCATTGCCATGGTAACATGAATAAATATAAACAGGCCTTTAAAATCGGTTTTGTTTATTTGCAGAAAATCTGGTCGTTAGATTTCCATTATAATTAGCATGCAACAAGCTTGTAACGATGCTCACAAGTTAACACTATTTTGATAATAATTTAACAGACAGATCTTTAATTATCCCTTGTTGAAGGTTCACAAGAAGATCTAAAATTTCCTTTCGTGCCAAATTTTGTGAAATTCTAATGAGTGGTTCTCGAGAAATAGCTTATAGGCGTATTTCCGAGAAAGCTATTCCGTATTCAATCACAATTTTTTGCCTTACTGCGCACGCGCTGCATTTAACTGGGTTCTGTCAATAAGAAAGAAAAATCTGAGAATTGCTGGGTTCTTTGCATCGTCACCTTTCCTAACATATATTTATAAAAGACTAAAACCATCAACACATTGCGTTCAATTACAAAGAAAAATAGCAAAGATATTGCTGGCATTGAGCAAATAAAATGATTGCTGTATCAACGGCATGTTTGTTTTTGAAATCCTTGTGTGCGCACTGAATCCCATTAGCAAGAGCACACGCAAAAGCTGTGTTCGGCCACCTTAAGTCAATTCAGTACTGGGGACTAACCCTGCAACAGACTTAAGCATCCCATCTATGGGGTCGAGGGGGAGGAGAAGTACATGTACTTTTTATCACTTCATGCTTTCAAAACCAGGAAAATTAAGCTGCGGTGTCTTGGATCACTTGGCCTGACACAAATTCTACCTTACCTTCATTGTCAAGCCTCTCCCCTAGTAGGGTTGAAACTTTTTTTAAAACAAATCTGATGACTTACTTTTAATTTAATTGTGTAGTTTGTAAAATTTAAAAGATCAAGGCTGTCACAAAGGTTAAAACACCTTCTGTTTCTTAATAGATTCAAAACAGAGAAGCAACAATGAAAGTATTTGCTGAGACTTAAAGAAAGAATGATGTTGAAGCATTGGATTCCATATTAAGAGAGTCACAATTTCTTTGTGTTTGGTTTCATGTACTAGGCCTGTGGCAGATCCAGACCTTGAGTTAAGGGGGGGGGGGGGGGAGCACTGCTTTCCCTGCCAACTTTTCTTCCTTCTGTGATTGTTTTTACCCAAAATAAGGGGGGCGGCCTGGGTCTCCTGGGCCGCCCCCCCTAGATCTGCCACTGTAGGCATGACAGTGTACAATGCAGGTGGAAAAAGAGATGTTACTGTTTCATTGTTCAGCTACATTGTATTTCAAGAAACTGTTCTTTGTGGCAATACTACATTTTAGCCCTTCATGGGTAGGGTGTACAAAAATTCCCTTTTTGCAATGCCTGCGGGGTTACTGTTGTGGAGGAGTATTTTTTTGTGGTAAGAGGGACACAGTAATCTACTGTTAAGCACTCTGGACTGCAGATCAAGAAGTCTGGGTTTGGGCCAACTGTTAGCGTCTCTGTTTTCTGGCAAGACACTTTACTGACTCGCACTACCTCTAAGTGTACAAATGGGTAGTGGGTAATTACTTTACACTGGGTGCTAACCCTGCGACAGTCACTTTCATCCCATCCCAACCCATCATTGTCAAACCTTGCCCCTGTAGGGTTCAAACTCTTATTAATCTGATGATTTTTTTTTTTTTATTGTAAAGTTCTTTGAAACAGACAGACTCGCATCCCATTTGTGGTGGAGTGGGACTTCTCAATATCACTTAATGCAACAGAGACTGCAGGGTTAAACTGTAGTGGTTTAGATCACTTGGCCTGATGCAGACTTTACCTTACCTTCATAGTCCAAACTTTTCCCTCAAGTAGGGTTAAATTAAATCTGATGACTTGCATGTATTTTTAATTGTGTAGTTAATGTAAACTTAAAGGATCAAGGCTGTCATAAAGGTTAAAACAGTTTCCATTTCTTACTAGATACAAAACAATGCTGTGTGAAGAAAGATTCAAATTGAGGCAATAGATTCCAATTATCAGGTGAACTCATCTTTTTCTTTCTTTGTGTTTGGTTGGAGAGGTTATCAGTTACTCAATTTTACTTGTGCTAGAAATAATTGCACACAATGCAGGCAGGAAATTAAAACAAATAGAGATGTTATTGTTTCACAGTTCAGCTACCTTTGTAAATTGCACTGCATTGTGTTCTTGGACATGTTCCTCTCACAGTGCCTCCCTGCACCCATATCTACAAATAGATACTGGGTCAATTTCATACTGGGGCTAACCCTGCAACAGATTGGCATCCCATTTAAGGGTGGGAGGGGGATTAGAGAGATGTCATATCAATGTTGATGCTACAGAAATTGAGATAAGGTGCAGTAGTTTGGATCACTCAGTCTGATGAAGAGTTTACCTTAAACCTTCACCATCGAAACTCCCCCCCAATAGGGTTGAAAGTTCAAAAATCTGATGACTTATTTATAATTGTGTATTTTTGATTTGCAGTTTCTTACTAGATACGAAATTGAGGCACAAGGAAAAGAGCTATGTGCTGAGACTCAACAAGAGAAAGAATCAGGTTAAGACATGGGATTCCATAGTAGGTCTGTCTGGGTTAATATTATTTATGTTTGGTAATAAGGTATCATGTACTAGGAATAATTATTGTAGACAACACAGGCAGAAAATTGAAACGAATAGAGATGTTATTGTTTCACTACTGTTCAGCTATTTTAACAAACTGTTGTTAAGTAGCCGTATACCTTAGCCCTTTAGGGGTAGGGTGTACAAAAATTCCTTAAGAATTGTTAAGGAAACCTTGATGTCATAAAGGTTAAAGCATTGCCTGGGGTACTGTTGTTGAGGAGTATTGTTTTGTGAGACTGGAGGGACACAGTGGTCTAATTAAGTTAGTGTACTGGACTGCATGTCAAGCAGTCTGGGTTTGAGCCAATGTTTAGGGTCTCTCCGTTTACTCTCACGCTACCTCTCTCCACCTAAGTGTACAAATGGGTACTGAGTGAATTTAATACTGGTTGCTAACCCTGTGACAGGCTAGTATCCCATCCAGGCGGAATAGTAATACACCTTATCACTTAATGCAACAGAGACCTGGATAAGCTGTGTTGGTTTGGATCACTTGTCCTGATGCAGACCTTCATGGTAAAAAAACTTGTCCCTGTATGGTTGAAGTGGAAAAAATCTGATGGTTTATTTTTAGTTGTGTAGTTTTTGAAATGAAGAGGTGAAGGATGTGATGTCATAAAGGTTAAAACATTTCCTGATTCTTACTAGATACAAAACAGAGAAGAAATTATAAAAGCTGTGCTGAGACTCAAGAGGAAAAAGAATCAAAATGACACGTTAGATCCCTTATTAGGTGAGTCACAATATTCTTTTAAAGGGAAGGGTTTTTAATTACAGTGTACTTGATGCATGTACTTGGAATAATTGAACACAATGCTGGCAAATAATTTAAACAAATAGAGATGTTATTGTTCAGATATTTCAAGAAACCCTTGTTATATTGCTAGCCGGATACCCTAGCCCTTCAGGGTGAGGTTGTACAAATATTGCTTTAGAATAGAATGCCCGAGGTATTGTTGTTGATACCTGTTCAAATTGTGAGACAAGGGGCCTAATTGGATCAGCGGCCAATTGCTTTCCAGTTCATGTATCAATGCTTCCTTAGCCATTAAGCCTCATGAGTGATCAGCTTAAATTTTTTCCAGACAGTCTCAAAGATAATCACGAAGAAACAGTAAAGAGAATTTAGAGAGTAATCTCAAAAAGGAATTGTTTAAATTACACCAAACCAGTTAGGAGAATTTGTTTCTTGACTACGGACTCGGCAATTAGAAGAAAGGATAGAGGATATTGTCTTGATATATCATCAAATTCCCAGAACAAACCTTGAAAGAAATTTACAGCAAAGAACACCAGACAGCCTTGAAATTTGGACGTAAAGTTCTTGTTGAAAAGATCATGTACGTTATCATTTCAAAAGTGCCAAAGGAAAAAATGTACCCAATTTTATTTTGCTATAGAAAGTAAATGAAAATGCTGCATAGATTTAATTTGAGTGGACAAACATAGGGATCTTATACATAGATCTTAAAGTTAGACCCACCTTGTGGAGCATAATAACAGTGCCACATGAGAGTACTGCATGTGTCCTCAAAGTGCACGTGAAATAACTTTCTCGGTTACAAACGTCAGTCTCATCATATGCCAAAACCTTTCATAGTGGGATAGAAATGCCTCATAACTGCGTTCACATCACCAAGTTATTTAATTATTTCTTTATTTTTTATTGCCACGACATTTTACGTTTTCATCGTCGTCTGAATTTCCCTCTGGGATTTCAGACACCTTTGGGGAATGTTCTTGAAATAGCTGTCAATGTGAAAGTCGCTTTCTGCCTTTCAGTCGTATAGTTTCATAAAAGCTTGTCAAAACTAGCTGTAGCTGTCGGGTTCTCAGATCAAAGGTGAACAAGAGAAAAGCATAATTACCAGTAAATTACAGTAAATTCTATTGTAATTAGCTAATAATTGTCTCGCACGTACACGTACGTCTTAGAAAACGGTTTTTGCTCGTTTGCGTAAGACATAGTACGGCATTTGAACAACAGTTTGAATTTCAAAGCAAATTTGTCTTGTTATTCACTTGTGTCGATATGTCAATTTTTATTTGTATTTTGGTTTTAAACGTCCATAACCTATATTGTAATACTATAGAAACATGAAGCTAACCTAGAGCTTCCCATTTTCAAAAAATTTAGGAGGGGAGAAAATGCAAATATTTTCCGTTTTGCCGTGAAATTTTTAGTGTGCTATTTTGCAGGTGAACTTTTCGCCAGCAAACGTTGGAAATCAAGGTTAATTTTAGAGTGCTATATTTTAGCTGGTGTTATTTATTTCGAGTTGCTGCTTGTCCGCGTTTTAAGTTGTTTTTAATGTCATTTTTGATGATATAACCAAACCGACAAATGCATTCCCGATGGGAGAAGTGACATGTAAACTAAAGTCGACTATACACTGTATGTATGTTTTGTTCTCTGGATTTCAGTATACCCATTGTTAATTGGACGTTTTATTTATCTTTCTTTCAGGCTGTCATCTCAAGTGTACATACAGTGACATTGACACGGAGAAAGGAAAGCAAAGAACATCGCTTAGTTGTTGTTGTTGTTGTTTTTTCCAGTGGATCAAGTTTTAAAAGTAAGGTAGATTTACGAGACAGAGTTTATCTCGATTGAATTTCTTGCGAAAGATTGTTAGCGCGGAACTCGTATCAGTGATTTCACAACACAAAACTCGAGTCAAAAGACGACATTGGAATTACTGTCAATTTGTCTAGTATTGGCATTACCTGGATTTGTTTTTGCAACCCGAATTTTCAGCCGAAAGTCTCGTTATTAAACTCGCTGAAATTACTGTCTAATTTTGTAGTATTTATTTCACAAATCTACTGAAATCTTTCTAGTTTTCGAGGACGTGTAGAATTTATGAAAAGGTTGCGCTTTTAGAAGGGCCATTAAAAAATCGAAAAATGGAAATGTCCTTAGAAAAAAAAAGCCTGCAATTTTAAATGGTGTCTGGTTTTGAGTCAAACATAAACAGAGTCTTTTGGCGGAAAGAAATCTTGCTCTATGTAGGATTTTTCCCTCAAAAGTCACAGTATATGCTTGATTTCTGGCTAGACTCTGTTCAAAAGCGCAGAATTTTTTTTCTTCTTGGCAACCCTGCATAGTCAAAAAATAGTAAAAGAGATAGCCTACATTTTGACTAGTTCCCAGGCCCTTTTAAAAGCGCAATTTTTTTAATTTTGTTTTCTTATTGTTTTTAATTGAATCATCAAAAAGCCAATAAAAGTTATATTGAAGACAAGTGTGTAATTGACTTCTACTTGCTGTAATATTTTTTCAGCAATGTTAGAATAATGTACACAATAAAAACCACAACTTGCAATGCCCTTTCCATTTAATTTTATTGTTTTGCATTAATAAGTAAAGTACACAATAAAAACCACCACTTGCTGTTTTTTCATTTAATATAACTTTATTGTTCTGTAATAATAAGTAACTAATTAATTGAAAATTAGTTGAATTAAATTAACACGTGTGAAGGAAAAACTTCGCGTTTAAAATCTAAGACTTTTGGCGGGAAAATTTTAAAACATTTGCACAGCGTTTCCCCTTACATCTTTTTTGAGAAAAGTTAAAAAAAGGTTGCCCTTCGCAAATTTTTGATCGCAAAAAAATTTTGAAAGGCAACAGTTGACAAAAAATCCCGTCAAAAACTACTGCATTGAAAAAGCAGTTTTAAAATTTCAAGATAGTTTTTCCGTCCTAGCCAAACAGTTTTCAAATTTCATTTTTCAACGAACTTCGCGATGGTTTTTGTGCGAGGTGATGCAAGAATTCCTAAGACATGAAAAAGATGAAATGACAAGTGGATTAAATAAGTGACAAAATAAAATTTCATTCCAAAATGGACTTCAAAATCTCGCAAAGTGACCGTGGAATACCGTTTCAACTAACCGAGTTCAATAGTATATCCAATCGAGTTTGATCTGCAACTGTTTGAAGCTTGTCATTTCATATCTTTCTCCTTCAGACGATAATATAGATGGTACATTTCGGATCAGTTGCACAGGAGCAAGAACACTTATCAATCAAAATCCAATCATTGTCCCCCAGCAAAACTGCCTAATTTCGATGGTTTATAACCCATTTAAGTTTCGAAATAAGTTAATTTTCTCTTCCGATTCGACCGTTTGCCTGCAGCCAAAGTGTAAACACCACAAAATAATCAATATCTGGTAGTACAAAGATGTTTTCCTAAAATAACGCAGTTTCTTCGGCCGGTTCTGTATATTACACGACAATGTCGGAATAAACTACCGCAAATATATAAATCTCTTGTTGAAAAGGTTTCGAAAATATTTTACTCTGTTTTGAACAAAGCTTATCAAAAAACTGAATGCTTATCTACTCCTTTTGGACGTCCAGAAATTTAAACGTTAGAAATGACAAAAGAAAACAAACAATCATGTTTTCAAAGACGCCATGAGAACTTTGTTTAACAAGGCAAGTTTTTAATACCAATTCAGATGCAAATATTATAATCCTTGTTAACGAACTTGTTGCTGGTCGTTCTGCTTTTGGTTATGATTGCTACAAAATTGTTGGCAGCCTTTTAAATCTTGAAAAACAATCTGTTAAATAGATAATTCTAAATGTTTATTGCATGCTAGTCGCATGGGAAAGGTTCCTTTTGACGGTCATTGCTAGACAATATTGTTGGAAAACAAAAGATGGCAAAATCAAAATTTCTAATTGTTAAAGCATTCACAGAAACAGGTTTTATATTTTCAGTTGTTCTCCACGATCCTGAATTCGTTCGTACTTTAAAGCTGAAAATATCAATTCTCCTTAACGATTGCCTTACTTGGTCTTAACTGTAGTTCTGAGAATTTGGTTGCACATCAAGACAATATCTCCTAGTCGATGATTTCGTTTATCGTTCACGCTATATTTCTTACCTTTTCTTTTTTTACAACACCTTTTATTAACCAGATATTGAATTTACAAACCTAAACTTTAATATCTAGAGGTTAAACAAACGTTATGTCGTTAAGGTGGCACTTTTAAAAATTGAGAGTTGTGTAGTATGTCCAATAACCTGAAGATATTTTTAATTTATTTTACATGTGTTACAACAACACGTAAGAAAAGCTTCGATTTACAGCGAAATATAGCTATCTCGGTAATCAGATGATTCTGAATGCAGTTTGTAATCTCTGAGAAGTTTCTCTTTAGCCTTCCAAATTCCTCAAAGTCAGTTCATAAAACTATCGCTACCGTGGATAATTTTTCGGAAGTCTTCGGAAATCTTCGAGTGATCTCCGGAACCCTATCGTTGGCGATCTTCGGAATACCTCGGACGGCTGTCGGCAGCCGTTTGGAATCTTCTTATTTCTTTAGAAATCTTTGTAATTTGCGATCGACGTTTTTGGCCACAGTCTATAGATATTTGTTTTTAAGTCTGTCTCAGATTGTTGAAACTGGTTGCAAATAATTTCATAATACAATTGTGTAATCATATAATTAATTGAGATGATCATCCGTACTCTTTCAAGAGTAATTTTCATTGTCCTGGCATTTTTCTGCTTTATTATATTTAGAGTTTGAGGCTTTATTCGATGATAATTTAATGCTTGAGATAATTGTAATAGTAGCAAGACAATTTAAATTTGTTACAGAATAATTTCGTTTTTTCCAGAATATATTTTTTCTGTTTCACGCTACAGGCATGCGGTCCTGCAATCTCCTTTTACGTGAAAAACACTGAATATAACTTCGAGGTTTCATTACTCGATCTGAAGAGAGTAAAAGGTTGCACGATAATTACTATTATTATTATTCGTTGTAGAGTGAATTTCGTTTTGCCAAATATTTTTTTCGTTGCAGTACAGGCCATTTATATCTTCTTTTGCCTCAAAAGATAAAAACGTACACGTTTTGATCACAAAAATTTGGTGTTTCCAAATATTGTGCCATCGTAAAAACTCAACGTTGTTTATCCACTGAAAATATTTCATGAAATCATGTCGACCAAAATGGTGGCTACCAGAATTGAGATCTAAGATTAATTACGGTCGAAGGTTACCTATTGAAAAATGATTAACAGTAGCTCGAAACAAATAAATACCACGACCTTTTTTTACCAGAAATAACCTCGACAACTAATCCTTACAACGTAAATTTCAAATTTATTGCCACCACTTTAATCGAGAGTTATGAAATTAAAATTCCTATCTTATTGCCATCAATTGTCAACTCCTCGTGAATATCCAATCTCTTCTTTCGTTCGCAGGGTCGTACCGATGAATTCCATCTTCGCCTTTAGACCATTTCCTCTCCTTAAAAATAAGACAATAAAGAGAAACATAAGCTTTTCCTCGGGACAAATCTATTTTCAAGATTCATTATTAATTAATATCAGGGCAAGCAGCGACCGAAGCTTATGAACCGGCTGCACGTGGTAACGGTTTTCAACTTTGCGGGAGCAACACGCAAGGACAACACGAAATATCAAACAAATTCAGCGCAAGTATCTTACAAACTTTCGCAAAAACTGTATTTCTTAACCATGTCTGATTGCAAAACTGCAACTGTGTGGTTTATGAACGAAGCTGTGCCGAGCTCGGTAAAGAAAATTGCCAGCGAAGGGTGGGACTTTAGGAAGGTAGAATTGTTCCGTTCGGTGAAGAGCAAAGAGATTAAAACATACACTCACCATTAATATTCTAATATTTCTATCTCGTTCTGCTTTTTCTTCTCCGAAGGAAAAATATGGCCAGATCTGACATCACCAGGAACACATAAATCCACGTCTTCACGCTATGACAAACTGTTTCGTTTGACGCAAATTCCACAAGTAGTCATGAATATTGATCACAAACTAGAACCAATCGCTGACAAAAACGTCGCCGCATATTTTCACGACTTGGATTTTAATTGTTATGCAAAACTATTGTATCACTTTAAAAAATGTCCATTTCACTCCAAGTCTTTGCATTTTTAGGCTTTATTAAAAAAGTGATTCGTGACATTGAATACATTTGTAAAGAATGACTCACGCGGCCGTCATGTTTCATTAAATAACCTTTTTTTGATAATCTTATTAGTCAATTTTTGCAGGTTTTTAAATAGCCCTAGGCTGGGTTGGTCAAAGCCTCATTAAGCTAACCCAGGATTAGTGAGAATTTAGGGTTCGGCTTTGTAGTCTTTCCGTGAGGTTTTCTGGTTATATCATTTGCCCTTCAGTTTTGAACTTGTGTAATCTCAAACCACACAAAACAGAAGCAGCGAAGAACATTTCACACAACAAAAATTGATACTTCAGTTAACTTTTAACCCTGGGTTAGTGTTAACCGGTTTTCGAACAACCCGGTCCTGATGGCCTACTCCGAATCAAGGCTTATAATTAGGTACAAGCTAGAAGGGCTGGAAGGGTTGCTGATGATGTGAATTTTTAATTGTATTGCATTAAAAAAGGCGGACACGTTATGTTTATACTGACGAATATTTAACAATTAGATTATGAGCTCGAGATTTTTTTGAAGTGATAGTTGATGAGGCCGAAGGCCGAATCAAGTATCATCCCATCAGAAGAAATCAAGAGCGAATAATCTAATTGTTTCAATAGAATTCTAACTAAATTTGCTTCAAATAACGAATACTGATCATTTCTCAACGTAGTATTAAACTTCATGCCTTAGCAAGAACTCGCGGATTGAATTTTATTTGAAACTTGCATTTGCCCACGCGCTTATCGGTGAAAAATGTTGAAGTTTTAAAGTCGCATAGCGGTCAGTTTCCGGCTTCTTTAGTGTTCTTGAGCATTTAATTACCAGTGATATTTCTAAATAGTCCTCGAAACAGAAGAGACAAACTAGAAGACTCAGCGTTGCGACCATGAAGACAACTTCTCGCCACTGCACTCTAATGGCTGATGGTATACGAGTAGCTCAGCCAATCAGATTGCAGCAATTGCATTAGCATACTGGTAGAACTCATTTATTTGAGTGTTATAATAAACATAGTACATGCTTTGAACCAAGGTACAAACTGTTATGATTAAGTTTAATTTAATATCAGTTGGTAATGAAGAAGTACAGTTCTGTCCTTGTGCTTCTGTAAATGAACAAAATAATCGGTCTAGACAGGGAGGGGTTTACGTTAGGAAAACCGATACCTTAAAAAGAGACATTTGACTTTAATTTTCAACATGGACAAGAAAAATAAATTAAAACTTGGGCAGACAAAACAGCATTTTAATAGAGCTTCCAAAGGAAAAGCTAAAAAATTACGAGCGTCTAAAGTTTTCATCAAATGTCATCTCTTTATGCATTCGAAACAGACTGTGAGAAAGTGAAACCTGAATATGCAACCGACAGAAAAGAAGGAAACTAATTAGAAGACATGCATTTGCATGAAAAGGGGATATCTTAATGATTGATAACCCGAGAGGAAGAAACAAGATTATCAATAAATGATTGCAGAGCAGTAACACGAAATTAACAACCTTGTCTAGTCGAGGAAAAAACCGCAAAACGAAAATAAAACGCCAGAGTTACACGTTCTCCTGAAATAAAAGCGTTTGTAACTTTTTAACACAACTATTAGGTCCACACACTTTCGAGTCGCTTATTTATTTCAAGATGTCACTTAATAAATTAAGAGAAGCAAGAGAGTTATTTTTTCCGTGCAATTAAAAACATCAGTAAACCTGCTATTGAATTGGCTTCCAGCCAGCCTCATCTAACTGAACTGTTAACCTTCCTACGGTACGAACTCTTCCTGTAAATAAGGGTTTTAATTTTGTTACTGTTATTTTTTTTATACGTTACAAAATTCTGGCAAGGAGTCCATTTGGACGCTTTCAGGTTGCAGCGTGTAATTAAAGTGCCGTATTGATATTTGGAATTTGCATCACAAGTGAATACGGACATCGATTGAAAGGCGATGCAATTTTCAGCTCTTAATACTCAGAGTGAGTTAGTCCGCCTGCGTACTTCCACTGGGTTTGTCTTTTAAAGAGTATATCGTACTACAGTTGCCATTGCCGTAATTCATGGCTTTTTCAGATGGACGGAAGGTAAGTTAAAAAAAGTTGGCAGGGTTGAAAATTGAAGCATTTTCGTTACAATCGTGAACTGAAACATTATCAGTTTCACTTGCGGTTTCTGAAACTAAGGCGACGAACAAATGCGCCTGGGCTACAAAATGACTAATCAATAACAACGGTAAACTAAGAAAAACACCGAAGATTAAAATCAAACGGTTTTTTTTTTTTTATAAAAAAAGATATCAACAGTTCAAGGTTAAAACAATCAAATTTTTTTCTAATTTGGACTTGTGGAAAATAACTGTTTTTGAATATTGTTTGGGTTATTGTGGCGTGTCTTAGTGTGAGCGTGTGATTTTTGCATAGGAAAGCCATTTTCTTGTTTGAACTGACAGGCAATGCTACCAGTTGCCATGATTGTTGACATTTTGACATAACTTTGGCACTTCTTCTTGAGAACGTACACTGTTTTGTATTTTGGCATTGGGATTGGAAAGTATGTCTATGAGGACTGCAACCTGAGTTGTCCTCTTCTTCGCGTCTTCTTCTAAAGGATACTGAGCTGAGACGAGACGAATGTATGGGCCGAGTGTACGAAACTCTTGTTTTAAACATGTTAAAAATCTTCGGTCACCCTAAACTACATATTAGGGTAATTAGGAAAAGCGCATAGTTGGATTTACAAATAGACCCTTTCAGTGAATTCAAAAACCCTGCTTAAGTGCGTTTTGTGTCACCTTAATTTTCAATATCTACGTTATTAACTGATGAAGCCTCTGATTTGCATAAACAAAGCACTAAATCCTGCGATAACGATATTTCTGCTGTTAAATTATTTAGAACCACAAGCACTTAAAGATTGCCACTTGAAAAGAAAACAACGCGTCTACAAAACCGTCCTAATTATTTTCATTTGGTTTAAAATGTTTTCTTTACATTTGCGCATATTCACGGCTCGCTAATGGTATAAGCACAGTTGTAGGGTGTAGTCAGTATGCCATGACAGACAATACTAAGATCTGCGAGGGTTCTTTTAATACGTGTTTATTAATTAGAACTGGAATCTTTCCACTTTTCTCCGTTCTTATACATGAAGCACAGAATCATGACATCGCAACTAACCTTTGCCAAACTTACCGCGACTTTGCCCTAATATATCGGCCTTGGCAGAAAAAAAATATACAAAAAAAGAAAGAGAAAAACGCTCAAATATACGAACAGAAAAAAAAAAAAAATGTAAAAACAAGTAATACGAAATAAGAGTAGTAGCGATAGAAGGCCGGTAACAGAGTGCAAGACCACATACGTACTTGGCGAGACGCCGCGAATCACGAGTTATCTATGTACAGATGACAATACATAATAATGATAAAGGATAGATTAAGATAAACTAAACTAGAAATGATGATCATATGATTCATATATGGCTTGTGAAAGAAACTCAAATCGTGAGAAGTCCAATCCTTCAGCAGTCCTTCAATCGTACCACCCCTCCCTCTCACAATTTAAGACAACATCCAAACACCTGGATCATTATGTAAAAACGAAGGGAGTTTGACGCCAACATTTATCCGCTTGAAACGTTCGCACTTCACTCTGAACGATTAAAAAGTATCACAAGACTTGAATACAAATAAAGCGCTCTAAAATATAACTTCACTGTGAACACCTCGTCTTACTGGTAAGCTAGTCCTTGCGATAAATCACCTGTTCACTGTGTTCAGTTCAAGGTTTGAAAGTAAATTCTCATTTAGGCAGACACCTCTCGAAGGTTAGCAGACACCAGACACCCATTAAGCAACAATCTGGTCACGAAAACTCTCAAGATGACCACTATGCAAAGAGGGTCTGTTATAGGGGGTCGTACATACCGCAAACCATCATATTTTGCTCATTCAAAACTGCAGACAGCTTTCGTTTTCCCCTAAAAACCAAAACTGCCCTACTAGTGGGACGTTTTACTCGCATCATAACCTATCTTTTAACAGTGCGTAACAAATTATTTACGATATGTTAGCTCAATAATCATATTTCTCCTCAGAAAGTCCAAATTGTTTCCAACCAAAGTTTCTAACTCCATTCAGTAACCAGCGAACAAAACATTTTGATGTCTAATGCGCTGTTCACAACTGAACACAAAAATCGCTCGAGGTGTTTGAACAACCGCCACAAAAACACTCAAAAACCGAAAACCGCAAGCAGAATTTATAATTTCCAGCAACCGCACGATAATTTCTTAATCGTAAACCGCCAGATAAATGTGAATGTACCCGGAAACCGGCAATCAAAATTGACTTAAACCACCAAACCGCCAGAGTATAATAGACCCTCTGCAAATTTACATTAATCTAAATAGATTATTAGCTGGATGATCACGTACTGCCTTCATCTAGCTACCACAGGCTAACATCAACATAATCTTTTTGAATTACACTCCGAAAAAAAAAAAAGAAAGAAACGGGTCAGCAAAGATAGAGAGTATACGGAACTGAACTGAATATGAAATAAGTCTTTGGCTATGTTAAGATTTTGTTCCGGTTCAGATTTTACTATCTCTTTTGTCTTCCTTTTTGTTAACTTTGCAAGTTAGCTTTCTTTTCTGTTGTCCTCCTTAGAAAAAGTTCTCTGTAACTGATCTTAACTTTGTTTTCAAGTTTATGTTGAGCCGAATACAAGAACTGCTCGAGAACTACTATGAAACTAACTCGGCGTGGTTTATTTAATTATTAAATTGTTGATTTTATGGTTGTGTAGGATATATTTGGCTCTCTCAACACGGAAATGAAAACCATATCTTGGGAGTCGAAACTCAGACTGTACAAAGCAATTTTTTTTTTTTGTCTTGCCGAGCACAACGTTCCATTTTTACTAAAGGACAAATTAAGCAAACTTTAAATGAGGTTGCATGTCGACTACTGTCATTGGAATTGAGACAGTTTTAATAATTAATGTCATTTCAGTATTGTGGCAATCATGCCACAGGCTATAATAAAAATGAGCCATTCATTACAGCATTGCAAAAATTACAGGCTTAAAAATACTCCTTCAACTAAGACATTCCGTGATAAAAAATGTCACGCTTTGAACATCAGGATTTCGCACCGATGGTGGAGGGATGTCACTTGGTAAACTATGAAGCACGGTTTAATTTGGGATTCGGATTCGGCGGAAGTTTCGGTAAACGAGATCATGAATATTAACACTTTCCTGCATGATAATTATGTCATAATTCTAATAACAACAGTCTTTTAATCAAAACAAGTATAGAAATGATTTGCAAATGACTTAGTTTATGCACTTTTTATCAACACCGCAAAGAACCTCATTAGAAAGTCGATAGAGAGTAACTGCAGAGAAAATCAGTCGAAATCAAGAAAAACAAGGAATACTGCGGTCCACCAACGAAGGTTAGTTAGCTTTACATTAACGACGCAGAAAATAAGACCGTTCATTACGCTCACTACTACTTTGCGCCTGTAAACGTTTTCATTTAAGAAGGGGCAATTTTCATCTATTTTAAAAATTTCTAGAAGCTCGTAAGCATAGGTAGTGTGCAGGGAAACAGAAAATTTAATAGATTTGTCTTTGCATCAGGGATTTGACGAATTCGTCAAATTGCATGCACTGAAAATGAGTCAAACTGCATGCACAGAAAACAAGAAATTATCGGTTGTCTAGTTTTTACCTTGACCTTAAACTCCCTCACTTGAGAAGCTTTTGCCTCTCTGGCTAGTCCACGCGTGTTTGGTTGATTTTTGCTTTACGTTGTGTTTTTATGACATTTTTCGTCAATTAATACCTTATGTAGATGTAAATTTAACAGCATGAAATCTTTCAAAGTAAAATTGAAAACAGCATCGGACGCCAGGATGGACGAAGCAATAAGACAGATTCTGCTAACGCGGGACGCGTTCCATTTGAAAAAAAAATTCTGGTGTAAATTTCCTGAAATTTCAAGGTACGAATGGAACAGAATTTTCAAGAATGGAAAACGATAAGCCTGTTCCACTATTCGCATTTTTTTTTTTTCCAAAATTGAAAATGGCTGACTCTCCTACAGTTTTGTTCGCTTGTAATTATTCGAGGTTTAAATCGCAGATCTAGAAGCAAACAGAACACTACTGATACGTCGACATCGTGATGTTTACATCACAACCGCAGGGACCTTTAGCAGCGAAAACTTCGCAAAACAAAGGGTCTCGTGAGTGGTACAATGGCTCTGCACTCGTTATAAATCTTGGTATATTTCGTAGCCATCCTATGCAAAACAACAAGAAAAAAAAGACAAGTATATCACGGGAGCATATTTTTTATTGAAATTAAATACTTTCCTGACGTATTTTAGCTGTAACTAGTATTTATCGACAGACTAGAGGCAAAACTCTAAAGGACTGAGTATATTTAACACTTTTCGAATACTTGTCCCGTTATCTTTACGCTTGATGTCGTTCTCGCCGTGATCGCGGCCAAAAGAACCTGAGCGCTGAATAAAAAATCGAGAATTTGCATAATTTCTGAAAAGGAGGACAACCTCCTGAGGTATTCCCAGATTTTCGAAAAAAAAAAATTCCTGGAAATTCCTGTTCCTTTAGACTTTTATCCTGGCCAGTTTAAAGAATTCACGGTTGAATGGGTCGCTTTTCGGAAATTCAACAATTTCCGGAGTTTTTGGAACATTTCCCGTGAAATTTCCATACCATTTGTCCCTGTTTCGAAACTTTCCAAATTTTAATTTAATGAAAAGCGCCCGCGTGTTTACATCCTGGTTCACGCCATCCAATTCAGATCATGTGATGATTCATTTGGGAGGTTACAATTGCTCTGTTCGCACCGTATCGTCATGCACCCAGTTGCGCCTGACAAATTGCAAAAATCTCCAAAATAATCATCACGTGGTCTGAATAGGGTGGCAACAAGGATGTAAAACACATTAATCCCGTTCAGGCCTGAATTTTTTTTTAGGCTTTATTTTTACAGCTGTTCAAGTTGTGTATATAACTACGATGATCAATCATGGCTTCGTATCTCATGATCGTCGTAGCTCAAACATACGATCTTTCATATATTCACCTGGTTAACTTTTTAAACCTTAAAACTAGGTTTCCTTCGATGTGAAGACGAAACAATTTTTGAAATAACGTAACCTCAGTCTCAAAGGGAGAACCTGGCGGGTTTTTTTTTCCTCTATAAATTCAAATGACAAACTGACCTTGTTTGAGATAAATATAATTGCGTATTTATACAATGTATAATATAATTCACATCATCTGGTGATATACAGGAACACAAGCAAGAAGAGGAGGAAAGTACGAGCAAACTGGTCATTTGGCGCGACTGGGAATCAGATGAGATCACAATGACCGCAGGCTGGTTTACAAAAACCGTAATCTTTTTTATGTTAGCGCTGAACGTTGCTGGCAGGTAAGATGAATAAAACCCTGTAACAAAATGTGTATTATTATTTACATTTCACCAAGAGACTCTGATCATATCTTTCTTTCACGGATCACTATTAAAATTCCAGCCTACTGAGTCGAAGTTTACCATAACATTTAAAACGAATGAAATTAAAAGACCTTTAACCCACCGATAAATGGTGTAGCGCTAGTTCAAATAGCGCAGGGGTTCAGAAATTGCCCATTGTAAAAAATAGCTTGAAAATCGCCCCGACCTGAGGTTAATTCTGAATGGCGACAAAAATGCAGATGAATAAAACATCTTTATTGGTTCAGTCACAGTATAGTGAAATCGACTGATAAGTAAATTCAATAAATGATTGTAAAATAGGTTTGAATTCCTGTTTTGTGATTTCAGCGAGACAAACGCAACAGAAGAAACAGTAACTGGAACAGTAAACGTTTCAATGAGTTTGGCCGAATATCTAAGAACCAAGTATGATAAGACAGTAAGGCCCAACATCGGCTCAGGTAAGAAGATTCAACGGCTCAGTTGTTGCATTTGAATTACATTATTGTTACTTACAATTCGTAATTTTTTTACAGCCAAAGCGTCTTTCGAATTCAGTTTACCTATTGTTATTTTGGCGAGCACCTATCGTTACTAAGGTGTCAGTAGTATGTTGAAGTTCCGATCATAGTATAGCATGTTTTCTTGAATGTTGTTATATGTGGTCCACGAGTTGGCCATTGGGCCCTTTGGTTTAGCTGTTCAATGAATTTGACAATTATTAAACGAGCGGGGGTTGGGTTTGAGGTGATAGATAGCTAAAGAGGCGCCTAGCACACAGTTGGCTTTATATAACCAAAAAGTCCGCGAGTGAAATAATTGTTTGCTTAAAAAACGCCCCCAAAATATAGAAACCTTAACATACACATACGCGTACCCTTACCATCAAGTTTGTAGAGCATGGTATAATTGCTCATATACCATGATGGCTAAGCCAATGAAAACCCTTGAATTGCATTATCCGTTGAGATGCAGTTTTTAATAAATCTGTATACACAAGTATGTTACTAGTTATTATTCTTTGACTCTGCTTGATAATCATAGGCAAACCTACTGAGGTTTCTCTTGACATTTATGTGGAGTCGTTTGGAAACATAAAGGAAGTGAACATGGTAGGAAACTGAATGAGTCGCTCACAGCTTAGTTATCATTCTACTGTTAAAAAAAAAACGTTTCTCGAGGTTAATTTGAGAATAGAAACAATCATGTCCCTTAATTTAACACCGAGAGGAAAGGAGAAGGCCTTTACGAGCTTGTTCAAACCGCCTCAAGAACGTATAGAAACAGGCTATTAAATTCATAACAGCAACCCGGAGAAACATTTTTCCTCCCGAGGCCTACAGGTGCAATGTGAAGGAGACTTGATAACTTCATTTCAATTAATGCAGGAAAACGGACTCGCTTGCACCAACATAACAAATGTTATGTAAAGACGTGATAGCACTTATATACACAACTTAAGCAACCGTGAAAATAAGCGGCCTAGGAATAATTTAGGCTTCAACGCTGCTTAAAGGACCTACGTCACGGTTTGCGCATTTTGAAGAGTTTAGGCTCAATTTTTCAAATTCGTCGATTGTAATCCGTGTTAATCTTCTCCATCTTTAGCCATCCTTGTTCCTTTATGGTTTCCTACCATTTAAAGGTATTAATTTTGTATGTGGCCAAAATAACTCAAAATATCGTGACTGAGCTCCTTTAAGTGTACATAACTGCGATGATCAATGATCACTTGCATCTCGGATGTTTCTTGGGTCATTTAAATCTTCGTTGCATGCAAATCATTCGACTATACATGTCTATACATGTTTTTGTCTAATAAAACTTCATGTTGTATCTCTTTCTTTAGGAATTCCCAGGTTTCATGTATCTTCGTCAGATGTGGTTTGAAGATCGTCTCGCTGAGTTTGTGAAATCAAAAGGTCTCGTTCTCCAGCGAGATTACATTTCTCAACTGTGGCTACCAGATCCCTATTGCTATAACGCTAAAACGTCCGACCTCATGTTGCCTGATACAGAGGTTCATAGCGTTGTTAGGATTGATCCGAATGGATTCGTTCTGTATAGCAGAAGGTCAGTTGGTTTTATTCCTCTCGTTTGTAGTAATACGATAAGAATCGTTAACCCCTTGATAGGGAATTTCTGACTCCCAATGAGTGAAAATTTCACTATTGCACTGTAGCCTCGATCGAATTCGGAAACGCAGAACATCATACACTATAAATTTACTTCAGTCTTATTGACCAGCGCCTGGTAAAAATATGTTATCTCTAAAGCAAGCAGTAACCCACTTTTAATTAGTTTTCATTGTAATAGCTTGCTAGGATACATGTATCTATCCGACCAGCCAACCAATCAATCAATCAATCAATCAATCAATCAATCAATCAATCAGCCAATTAATCAAACAATGTACCAACTATTCCTTCGATCGAATTAATCAATCGATCAATCAATCCATCCATCAATCAATCATTCAACCAACCAACCAATCGATCGATCGGTTGATCAATCAATCTGTCAACGAACCAACCAACCAAAACAAATTAAAAAAAACAATCAACCAACCAACCCACCCACCAATCAATAAGACAATCCATCAAACATGTCTTTTCTTTTGTCCCATTGAAAATATCTCTGATTTGATGTGGTCCCTTAAATTGTCCATCATAACTAACTTTCTATGTCTTCGTAGTACACACATTGTTGCTTCATGTGAAATGGACCTTTACGAGTTTCCCATGGATGTACAGCATTGTAAACTGACATTTGGAAGCTGTAAGTTTGCGTTTCATTTAATTTTCCTTCATCCGGTGAGGACGAAAAAAATATATTTAATACGCATTTCTAAATTATTGCTTGGTTGGGACTCCTTATCTATATCAGAAGGGCAAAGTAAAACAAGAATTATGTATAAAGGAATTATAAACTTGCCCCAGTTTAACCTGCCTGTTACAGGCTCTCGGTCAGTATATGGACGATCGATTAAGTGGGAGGACGAATGAAAAACGAGTAGGGTCTGGGAGAGAAAAAGGGACGGGTGGATCACCGACCAAACGCTATAACAGGCGACAGTTCAACTTTCAAATTTATACGATGAAGCTAAGAGCAGCTGATTCTTTGGGCATCTTTAACTAAATAGTTCTTTGCATTAGACGCTCGGTAATCCAAATCGAATTATTTTTAGACGTCGGTAACCAGTTCTTCTTCTTCTTCTTCTTCTTCTTCTTCTAATAATAACAATAATAATAATAATAATAACGCTATCAGTTGCTTTGTGTAAATATTTTCGTGAAGGACGAAAGTTCCTGTGAAGCCAGTTGAGCTGGCCACGTGAGCAAAATACACGTCACAGAATGGGTTCTTTCTATACCCTCCTCGGATTTCGGAAACTGGGAGTGATGTAAAAATACCTAAAGAGGGTTTACCTTGTAAATGAGGCCTATATGGGCGATGAACTCTCTCACTCTTAATCTTCTTTTGGTTCTGATCAATTTTTATCACTAACCAACAAACGTCAGCCAGTTTGGGCGTGGTTTAGGGTATTACCATTGTTTACCCTTTTTGTCTTTCGTCAGATGGTCATACAGACAGGGACATTGTGTTGAAATGGAAAAACTCCTCTATTCAAATCGCCAACAAAGAAATGGCACAATTCCTCGTTGGTGAAGCTACTTTGTCCACTAGAGTCAACACGTTCATTACTGGTAAGATTGTTTCCAGTGATATAGCAAGTCAGGCCACGCTTCCATGTGAGCTGCCTTGTCATGAATTGGTGGATGGATAATGCTATCCAGTAGATGAATCGCCATCTGGTGGCCATGGGTAAACATACAACTCTATCCACTGGATCGATTATGATTTATCCATCCTTAAAGCAAGTGGAGCCCGTTCCGGGGGGGTACTAGTACAAAGTTCTATACGGGGAGGCTTCGACCCAAGGTCCAACCCATTACTCTATTGTGTACCATTTTGACAGAAAGGGAACCCCGTTTCTCATACCTTTAATTAATTAATTAAAAAAGGTACCGCTTTTACATACTTTCATAACTGCCCGAATTGTGAATATGTCGCCAAAAAAGAAAGTCTTCTTGTGACTTTGAGGTAGTGCTTAATGAATTAAACGATGCAGCCATGAGGTGCACCTGCTCGAAATATTTTAATTAAGTGCTTTTTTTAAAGTACCTAAATGAAAGATTTCCTTACCCCTGGAAGTCCCTGCTCTATCTGCAACCTGAAAAAGATACCCCTTTCAGGCGGAGCCTACCTGCAGAGGCCATTATAGGGAGTGCCCCCGGGGAAGCCAGTTCTTGAAATATAAATAGGAATGCAATATTCGGATGAGAACCTTACAAACACAATGGGATCGCTGTAAACATAACGCTTACAGCTCGATCACTTTACGGCAGTCGGCAAATGATAGTTTTCAGAAGCCCATAAGTATAGGCCAGCTTAAATATAGCTAGACTTTGAGGCTGGATCATGACTAGCAATAACAACTGTGGAAAGCAGTGGCAACAAACCGTTTGAAATGCAAAGCTAAATTTGATTGTGCATGCACACATTACTAGTCTTATCAAAGGGGGCCAGTGAAGGTGTATTCCCAAGATGCATGTCCTCTCCGTCACTACCTAACAGGTATTGTTCTAACACGATCTCTTGTGCTTTCCTCAAGGGAACTACACAGTGTTGACGGTGACGTTTCCGTTTAAGAGGCGCATGGGTTATTACATCATCCAGGTGTACATACCCTGCATATTTCTGGTAATGCTCAGTTGGATCGTGTTCTGGATGAGGCCGGATGACAGCGCCAGTAGATTGACCGTGGGCATCACCACTATACTGACCATTGTGTTTTTGCTCGGTTACACAAACGGAATGCTTCCAAAGGTGATTTTATGTTAGCCATGCGTTGTTAACTAGCAGTCTCTCTTTGACGTCATGCGTCGATCGTGAAGAGAGCGAGCGAATACTGCGGGAGAGAAAAATGCCCGCGCGGGAACTGGGAGCAACCACAATTCTGCTTCTTGATCGACGTTTTAAGTCACGATAGAAAAAGTGAAACTAGCTCGTAATCAACTTATTTATTTAATTGTCTAAAGTAATGAACGACAGCCAAGTCCTATCAACAAACGATCACATTTTCCCATAGTCTGCACTGTCACGGACCATGAAAAATAACGTCATATAATAAATCAGAGCGGCCAAGATCAGCGTCGAAAAAAAATCACAAATCGCACTTTGCAAAACGATAGATAAAACAACCAGAAGTGTATATAAACAGTGCTCAAAAGCTTTTATTCTACTAAAACAATTAGATTATTCGCTCTCGATTTCTGTGAGTAATAGTTGACTCGGGCTGCGCCCTAAACAACTTTCACGCGATAGAAATCTCGAGCTCATAATTTAATTGTTTAATAGAAACATAATTTAAAAAAAAAATACGCAATGTGATATTGTTATTACTACGGAGTTTTGAAATTGCAAAGTTAAACGACTGTTCACAGTCAGATGGAGTAGCCAAGCTTGCAAAGTAAACTTGATTGTTAACAAAGAAGAAACATGACCGTCTTTGCCGCTTGCTGTGATTGGTGGGTAACTATTATGGTGATGTTTTTGTAATGACATGTCTTTAGGTCAGCTATGTTAAAGGAATGGACTGGTATCTAATGGTGTGCTTCACAACCATTTTCTTGAGTTTGTTGGAATGTATTATAGTGGACAGACTGTGGAGAGCAAACGCCAAGAAAGTAGAAGACGAGAAAAAGAATGGCAACACGAGCAAAAGGAAAAGCAAGGTTAGAAAGATGGAAAATAACCATCATCTAAGGAATGTAATCGACAACTCAGTCAGACGGACAGCTACCAGTTAACCGGTCAACCATCAGTCAGTCAGTCAGTCCGTGTGTCCGTGGTCCTTCCGTCTATCAGTCTTTTAGTCAGTCTTGTCAGTCATTCAGTCAGTTAGTTCTCGTCGGTCCGTCAGTCAGTCAGTCAGTCAGACAGACAGACAGTCAGTCAGTCAGTCCGTCAGGCCGTCAGTCAGTCAGTCAGTCAGTCAGTCAATCAGTCAGTTAATCAGTCAGCCAGACAGTCAATCGGCTATCCAGTCAGTCAATCGGTCCATCAATCAGCTAATTAGACAGTCACCCAATCAGTCATCAGCCATCCAGTCAGTCAGTCAGTCATTCAATCAATTCAATTCAATTCAATTCAATCAGCCAATTAGTCAGTTACCCGGTTAGTCATCAGCCATCTAGTCAGTCAGTCAGTCAGTCCGTCAGTCAGTCAATCAATCAATCAGTACCTTAGGAATCACTGTTTACAAAACTGGCTTGAAAACCAGAACCCCTCATCAACAAGTTCAAGAGAGGAATTTACCCAAAAGGAAGCTAAAAATAATTACAATTTGAAAACTACTGTACATTAATTACAAAGCCAGTACACATAATTACAAGTGACAAGGCTTGAATTAGGATGTCATGCATTACGAATACAAACTGGAAAATATGAAAATAGAGGACCGTTAATCCAGGTAGAAGAGCGAACATGTTCAGTATGCGAAGAAAATTGTATAGGACATGACCAGCATTTCTTGATGTATTGTTAGGAGTGTGTCACTATAAGACGTGAGCTGCATTTACACATTTTAAATGCAGATGCTCCGTACACCAGTTTAAGTGATAACTAGAGTATGAAGTATTTACTTCGAGCAGATAATAAAGATACATCTAAAATAAAGGGTAAATGTATCCATTTAATGTTTCAAAAAAGAAAAAAAGATTCTTAATTCAGAAATGAAATAAGCGCTATGAGTTTCCAATATTTTGTATATGGTAAATGTAAATGTAAATGTAAATGTATGGTAAATATTTTTAGTAGTTAATGTTCAAACCTTAGTCAGTTACCCATTCATTTAGCAGCTATCCACCCAGTCAATCATTCAGTTAGTCATTCATTCATTCATTCATTCATTCAGCCAGTCAGTCAGTCAGTCAGTCAGTTAATTAGTCATTTACCCAGTCAGTCAGTCAGTTAGTCAGTCAGTCAGTCAATCAGTCAGTCAGTCAGTCAGTCAGTCAATCAGTCAGTCAATCAGTCAGTCAGTCAGTCAGTCAATCAGCTGTTGTTACTCTTCCTATCTTCCTTCGATATATTTATCTCCTGAACGAATTTTTCTTGCAATTTTTCTTTCATTAGTGCTCGATAAGGAAAACGGATGGGTTAAACTGCAGTTATGTTTCAGAAGTACAAATCTTACCGCCGAAGAAAAAAGAGACTGGCACTCAGACGAACAACAAAGATGCAAATTTGAACAAGTGGGAGACAGAAGAACACGAAGAGATATTTCACATGATAAAAGATGAATACAGGCACTTAAGTCTCGATCATGTGCGCCCACACTTTCCAGCAGGAACCTGGGTCCAGGAAAATAAGGAGCATGCGCATTACGACACAGTTGTTCGGTGCTTCGTCAAAAGAAATTGTTGCCCGATGGAACTTTCGGCAAGGGTGGACAAAGCAAGTCGCATATTGTTTCCTTTGTCATTTCTGCTTTATAACATCGCTTATTGGGTGACTTACTATTATGGCATAACTGTTTTGCCCTACAGAATATGATATCACATAAAAAAGATTGATAACAATAATAGTACGATGTAATTAAAGTCAACATTTAGAGCTTATACCGACAAGCAGTGCGCACGCTTTGTTGGTTCTTGCCCCTGGGAGACGGGGGTGCGAAGAACTCTTTAGGTAGACTTTCGGAGATACTAGTCATGCCCCTGGGGGGTTCAAAACCGTACCTTCGGTGAGTGTAGCATTGAAGTCTAATTGAGAGCAGTGCCTGCTCTCAGTGTGGGCATGCAATGCAATCCGCAAATAAAGGGGATATAGTTGTCAAGAAATAAACAAAGTTTGTACCTCTCAGGGCAAAAACTACGCTTTAGACATATACACGGGAAAAAATTAGCTTCTTTTTCAGATTTTTTGACCGATCGTGATGGATTGCGCATCCGAAGAAAGTCAAAATTTCTCAAGTTTGTTTGTTTTTTCAACCCTTTTTTTCTATTTGAAGTTTGGGCCCAATCTTGCGTGACTTGCAGCTTCCAACAAGTGTTTGGAGACATGCTATGTAGGTCATTCAGTGCGTGAAAATCCAATTATTGCTGTTGTTTAACCTCGCGCTCTAATTAAGGACATTCGCTGTCCACCAATGAGAACAGAGAATAAAATGTATAACAACAATACCAGATAGTGGCAATGTCATTTTATTTAACACTAGAAGAACACTAGGTGGTAATAAAATTGATGACCTTGTCGGCCATTGACAACAGCGCCCTGCTTAGTGCGGAACGCTTTGCCGTTACCCAGTAGCCAATGACAATCAGGGGCTGTGAAAACAACATAGAAACAGCCTACCACATGCAGTGATTCATAGAAAACGTTGTAAACATGTAACCTTCCTTTGTATTATGCCGAAAATTCCCTTGATTGACTGTAATTTCCGGTTTAATGTGTTCTTAGTAAACGACTATAAGAAATTCATCAATTCAAGACAGGTCCTTTGACAAAAGTCCGTTGAGACATAAGTGCAGTCATAAGTCGGTTGTTTTTCTCACAATTTGGAAAGTACAAGACTTACAAAATGTCATGGATAGAGTGTGAATTAAATTTGGAAGCTATTGTTCGAGTCCTAAGACGATGATTATTACCAAGGACTTCATTACTTGAGTATACACCTGCCCAGACATCCAGCTGAGAGCTGAACTACAAACCCTCAACACTTCGAACTTCTAGAAAAATTCGAGGAAAAAAACTGTGTTGTCTAATCAGTGTAGTAAAGAGCTCTTGAGGAACTAATTTTACTTAAAGACCAATCGTTTCATTGGGCATATAGTGCCTAGTTCCGCAATTTTTCCTTTAATTATTACTCCACGATCATAGGTAAGTGAATTTTTTATTGAAAGTTTCCGTTTAGCTAGACGTTGTCTAGTACCTTACGATTCAATAATATTTTTTGGGACGGGAGATATTTTTAAGTTTTGAAAATTCCTCGCATTTGCGAACGAAGTCGTTCGTTTTCGCTATCGAGTTTCGGAATTTGTCAATGTTGTCATGAACTGGTCGCCGTTTAGCGTCCTGCTCAATAGCACTCCAGGTAACTTTTACGATCCATTAAACACTTTGACACAGAATACTTCGTTTTCCGTTCTTAGGAAGCCAAAACGTTAACAGAGTAAAAGATGTAGAGTTTATAAAAGATATATAAAGTTAAAAAGTGTTTTCGGTTTCGTAGAAAACTACTTTTGAACAGTTTATCTTACAAGAATTAAATGATCTTCTTCCAACTCAGTGTGTTTTGAATGCTTAAGAAATGTTTCAAAATAATACATTCCTTCCATTGAAACAGAATCTTCATTGATCAAAAGATGTACTGAGGGATTTTCATAACTTACTAAAATGTTATCTGCGTTTGAAACAGTAGTGCATATATAGGAGGTATTACATAGCAAAGCTAATCTCCAACCATATTTTCAAAGCAAGCGGAAAATGAATCTAAATTGCCAGTTATTCCTTCCTGACTTGTTTTTCTCCCAGGAAAATAGTAATAAACGCAAATAAGCTCTCTTAAGAAAATTAAACTGAAGAGTGAAAAGCAGATGTCAGCGTTCATTTTGAGTGAATTCGAAAAATTCAAAGCTAAGCCACTTACTTCTAAAGTGAACTAACTTCGTCCCTAATTCCCATTTCAATTTCAAAGGGAAAGTATTGGGACGATTATATGAGGACTAAAACTCGGAGCCACCTGTTATTTAATTTGAGATACTAATAAAGTGTTTCTGTGGCAATAACGATAACAGGTAAGAATAAAGAGCAGCTTCTCCGTCACCAGCTTGGTAAAGAATGTATTCATCTTTATCAACAACAATTTTGAAACGGTGTTCCAGAACAGTATTAAAACAAGTGGTTAATTCGAGCCTCTATGGGAAAACTGATACTTTGCCAAACTTTTTACGTGATGAAGCTAAATATGTAAGAGTTGGGTGCATTGTCCAGGACACAGTCACCGACGCATTATTGGGTTAATTTTTAGCAGTAGCCTTTATACTTTAAGTATAGTTATGAACCTCATGTGTTAGCTTACAAGAACTCTTTGATTAAGTTCATGATTGCAGGACACTAACCAGACCCAGCTGCTATGGACTGGTTAATCGTTGTGTTTTATCAAGCGTTGGCTCTAACTGCAGTCAGGTAACTTATTCAACTTCATGTTTTAACCCATTAACGATATTCACGATAAGTGTTTTGTTAACATGGCAACCGGAGATCTATCACCTGTTAAAGTAACCAGCGTTGAAATGTTTTTTGTGTCTATGTGTGTGTATGTGTGTAGCCGGCAACGAAAGTGTTTGGAAATACAATTTTTCCTGCTCCACCGCAACGAATATCAAAGGTTACAGTTAAAATGGTCTGCTATCGAAACAATAAAAAAATTGAGGACCATTGAGGACAATATTTAAAAATAGGAGATGTCGCTATTCTCTCCCAGTTCGTTCTCCCAAAGAAGCCTTGACATAAGAGTTACATGTGATAAGGGATGTAAACAAATGAATCGGCTTAAATTATTTTACTCTATATAACAGAACAATTACGTTCTTAGATTCTAAAACTCTCGTCCCTTCCGCGAGCTCTCGTTCTACTGGCTGATGAAACCAAATTGCAGTTAAGGTGTAACTCTAAAAATATCATTTTCAAAAGTAGCCATGGAATTCGAGTGTAAATTAAACTACTTGCCCTTGTCATAAATTCAATTGCAACGCTAGTGCTGTTTTAACATAATTATTTAGAACTTTTATTTTATCGGCAGTTTTAACATACGATTAACAAAAATTTAGTTATTCATTTCCTCCGTGAAAAAGGCAACACCGGTCGACATACTTTAATTGCTAGTTGAGTAAGTCAATTGCTAGTTAAAGTTGTTTTTAGTATAGCTGACGCCTTCAGGTGAAGTTCCTTGACCGTTCGTTGACTATTCCATTAACTTTAGAGAAATAGACAGAGAGAAAAGAACTAATGGAACGAAGCCATTAAAATTTTATTTTTGTCTACTAATATTACAAGAAGAAATAAGTGGTTGATCACTCCCAATTTACATTTTAATTGTTTCAGAGCCGCTGGAGGAAATCTGTCACCACTACAAACCCTCAAGGATCATTTGAAGAACACCAGTTATGACAAAGGAACACATCCAAACGATGGAGGTTTGATTCTTGGCTGATAATAGTTTTTATTACTCTTTGGAGACTGGCAGTTGGTGGCTAAGAATGTCCAGTAATTGTGCTACCACATATTCCCCAACCAGTTGAAATTGTCACCAGCTGAGACGTAGTCCAAGCGGCCGAAACTTAAGATCTTTACCGTGTGTATCAACTGTTCAAGATGCACTGTGTTGGTTGATGTACACACACACAGGTGGGGGGGTGGGGCGCACACACATGGATGGAGGTAAACACACACAGGTGGAGGGACACACGCCGCGGAGTTTGCGCTCAGGGAAAAACTGAAACGAAAGTAAATCATAGCCTTTTTTTCTTGTTCCTTATTTTGCAGTAAATTACACGTTAATTCGGGTGGATCTTTACGTTGAATCGTTTGGAAGGATAGAAGAAGTCAATATGGTATGATATTTATAAGCTTTATAACTTGGCTTCTCATTTTTCCCCTCAACTACATTCCATGCGTACTTGCTACCCACGCCATAAAAAATCGCAGCAAAAGGACTGGGAAGGGGTAAACATCCTTTCATCACGGTTTACTTTAATTCCGTGATTGCGAGATAAGAAGCGCCAACTGTTAATGAAGCAATAAGAACCAATTGATATCGACATCGATTCCGCCTCCTAGAATATCCCTTTTAATAAATTACTCATTTATATCTGCATGTAGAAATAATGGGGGGAGAAATGATGGGGAGCAGTCGAACATAGAAACGAGGAAATCATTCAGAAAAAAACACTAAATTTTCGACATATCCTTAAGCTCGTTTTACCGCGGATTCTACGAACAGTATTAAAACAGTAACTAACTGCACATGCAACTATTAGTTTTAACTTGCAGAAAAGATCTTGCAAAGCAAGATATCTCTATTGAAAAGGACGCCGTTTTGTCAATATTTCTACTGTGTCAATATGCACATATTCCACTTGACATATGAAACCTTGTTTAGAATCCCATTAGATCTACATTGAAGTTGCTTCATCTTTTCACTCCTTAGGAGTTAGATGCTTACATGTACTTTCGTCAAGAGTGGAAAGACCCGCGGTTAGCAAACGTTGTTAACAAAACAGTTACTCTGGTCAGAGAAGACTCAAACTTGATATGGAGGCCAGATACGTTTTCATATAATTCACGTCAAACAGATTTAGACAAAGAGGACAAAAGCATGCATACATTTTTGAAAGTAAAGCCAACTGGGGACATCCTTTACTCAAGGAAGTAAGTGTGTCACGAAAAATCAGTCATCAGTGTGGAGCTGAGCGAAAATACAAAACAAAAACTTTAGACTTATGGATTCTCTGGGACAAGAACGGTGATAATGGGGTCAAACTCTCATCTCTGTGCAGACTGATATATCTAGAATGTCTTCTTCTTTATATTTCGTTTTAGTGTTAGATTCCGTGAGATATTGTTGTATAGTTGACATAAAACGAAACCGTAAATGTACATACACCCCTGCTAGATGCAATTAAATTAGAATAATTCTTATCACTTAGCAATTGAGACCTGTTTTGATAAACGCCAACTGCAAGCTTTCAGAAGTCGAAAAAGAGCAAAGAGAGATTGTGAGGAGTGAGAGCAGTTCTTGAAGAGTGTTTTAATTTCGGTTAGGTTGCTGAATTTCTCACAATTTAAGCCAGGTTTTCACTGATGTTTAAAACTGAAAGATCACCTGTAATCTCTAATCTCGTTTCCAGCCTTAATCATCCCTTGTCCTTTCGGTTTGTTGTTACCTCAGTTTTCGTTTGCTTTTGAATTTAATTTTCCAACGTAAGTCTCGATCCTTAAGATTAAAGGCGTGGAATGTATGTCTCTTCTCCACACAGTTCCCACTTAGTATCCGCGTGTGATATGGACCTACACAACTTTCCAATTGACGTGCAAAACTGTTCACTGACATTTGGGAGCTGTAAGTATAAAACATCAGCATAACCGTGAACTTAAGTAATCTTCGAGGTCTTCTTCTTTCTCCACTCAAGAGGAAGGGATAGAAATCCTTTGATAAGCACAATAATTTGTTTAGAAACAGGATAATAATTTCCGAGCTGTTATTGCTAAAACACATCCATATTCGTTTATCTTTTAGACGCGTTTTCAACAAATGATGTGGAGTACATTTGGAAGCGCGACGAAGTTATTGTTGAACAACCAACCATGGCGCAGTTTTCCATCACATCTTCCAAAACCTCGCGAATAGTTCAAGTATACATCACAGGTAAGATTTTAAACCGCAAGTATTCATTTGGAGAACAACCTTCATTAGGCGAAACCTTAAAGTGCACCTAACCCCCAAAATTTTTTTTCGCTAGAACGAATCTACTTATTATTTGAAATAGTTCTGCGAAAAAAATTTTGAATTCCGTTAAATCCTCGATTTTCTATGCCACGACGAAATCTCGAAAATAGCTCCAAAACACCGCCATTTTGTTTCACGACCGAGTTTGAGGAGAATGGGTCCAGCGGCTCTTGTGACGTCTACCCAGGAAAGTTGGATATCTCATTTCCTCTCATTTCCTTCAGGATGGTGCAATACACATTCGAAAAGTGCGCAGAAACGCCTTCCAGAGGTGCTATCGGCTGTTGCAGCAATATTCCAGATTTAAAGAAAGATATACTGTACAATTTACTGACGATGATCGGCTAATGGTGCAATAAAGACGTAAACGATGGTTGATTTTGTCGAACCGAAACAAGCGAACTGAATCTGTGAGAACCATTGAAGAACTCTCACTGGAATTTGTTCCGCAGACTTTCGAACGCTATTTTCATAAATTTTCTGCTTAAAGCTAACCAGCAATTTGTAGAAATACTACCTACAACCTATATCTTCCAATCTCGCAGTATTTATAACATAACCGGCAAAGTTGTGTGATCCGGTCATGATCAAGAAGCGTTATACTGATATGTAAATAGATCGCAACTGTACGCCGCTAACCAGCACTTATTTCTCTTTCGATTTAGATGAAAGTCGAAGATTAATCCTCTAGAATTACATGATAACAAAATTGTTAGACTCACAGAGTTTTTCGAAGGTTTGGAAATCAGCAATGCGACAAAGATTCTGTGCAATAGCGTCGAAAATATGACCGCGTAACTTTATCTGCGGACCGCCTAGGGAACACATCCTTTTCGCTTATCCGACGAATTTCACTGCAAACTTTGAGAACAATTTACATTGGTTATTTGGAGTTACGACTTAAAACGTGTGACAATGTGAAATCGGTAATTGTATGAAATGTTTCCTTCCGCCTTGCTTCCCGCAGCTTCAAAACTACAGGTCCAAACAATACGATTTTCAATCGATCGAAGCCAATGTTTTGGAGGTCATCAAGTCTCGAAAACTGCAACACGTACGTCGCTCTTATAAACGTGAAGCATTCAACTGAAAGTAAAACACAAACTGGATTTAACAGAACCTTGACAAAATACATTCTCGGTAAGGACAAATGTAAACGGGCTATAAACACGCGTGGGAATCTTATGTTTAGTTGACGAAATTACCATCCAAAGCAGTCCTTGAGTTTTCTTTCCTGCTTTTCGTTTGCCTGCTCCTCCACTTCGTATCTAGCTTTCCATTCCTAATACACAAGCAGCTCGTCCGCAAAGACGTCTTCCCCGTCGTCGCTTGAAATATTGTAAATTGCTCTCAAAGCTCTAAGCAGTGAGTTCACAGTTGTCGAACGTGCTCGATCGAAGTTTATTTCGGAGCCTTCCGAATCGAAACTTAACTCTGACTCCAGTGACGAAAAAGAAATGATTCTGAGACAAAACTTGGACGTTTTAGTCCCAAAATACATCGGAACGATTAGTTTTGCGTTCTATTTTCTCGAGCAAATACAGAGAGTTGACTGAGGCGCTATTGTGTTTGGTTCCTGGGTAGACGTCATCAGGTACCGCCGCCCCAGACTCCCTAAAACGCGGTCGTGAAACACTTAATCGCGACTTTGAAAGGGCATAGAAATTCGAGGATTCAACCAAATGCAAAAATTTCTTCGCCCAAATGCTTCAAATAAAGTCTAGATTTGTTTTAGCGGAAAAAAAAAAAATTGGGGGTTAGGTGCACTTTAAGATTAAACCATTATGCTACCGACACCTTCATTAAGCGGAGGCAGGAGCCTATGGGCTCCTTGCAGAGGTGAGAACCCTGCACGTGTTCCATTCCGGTTAGCTTGCGGTAAGTTCCACTCGGTTTTGCTCACGGTTAGCATTTTGTGGTTTGGGTGGCACAGCGTTCTATATATTTTTGCTCCTGGTATGTGCATAATTAAAAAAAATCGTGTTTTTGGCAGCCAGCGCATGGTAAGTGAATATATCCTGAATCCAATTTCCCCCGCGGGTTCGACAAGCAGTGTCCGCAAAAGGAAATATTTATTTATTTATTTATTTATTTATTTGAAAAATACAAAACACTTAGTGAACTAGAAATACCTTCATGTAAAATAAGTAAGTGTTTATCTGGTTCAGGTCCTTGTTAACTAAGGTCTTCCCAGCTCTTCATTCTGATACGGAATCTTAATTGTGTTTCAATTCACGACACTCTACTCTCACAGTTCTAAGGGCTTCTGTCTATCGTGAAATATCTCTTCATTGGTGATTTCAGGTAATTATACCATTGTCGAAGCCTCCTTCTTGCTGCAAAGGCGTCTGGGATACTACATGATCCAGCTGTACCTTCCTTGTATCTTCCTGGTCATGTTGAGCTGGATCGTGTTTTGGATGGGTCCTGACAATGGAGGTGACAGGCTCACTGTTGGAATCACGTGTATCCTCACTATCGTTTTCTTGCTGGGTTACGTCAACGCCATGCTACCAAAGGTTTGAGTTTGACACAAAAACTATGCAAAGAAATAGTGATCGATTGTTTTCGAAAAATGTAGGGGCTATACACGCATTGCGTGCCTATGACGCTGAGTTTTCATTGGATCATAGGGTCTTCATATGCAACATGTGAAAAAGTAGTCTATTTTAAAACAATTGATATTGAAGATTACCCAATGAACAATTAGAAAATATAATTCCATAATGAGCATATTAGTCATCGTATATTTAAAATCAACAGGATAAAAACTTGCTTTAAGTAAGACATTCGAACGCTGGAACATTTTCAAACAAATGTATGGGCTGCTTTTTCTCACATTTCCTTCTTTTGTCTAGCAGTCACAGCCTCGATTATAATTGATTTTTACCTGAGAATCAATTTAACTAGATTATCAGATTGTAAACAATATAACACAAAACAGCAGTGATACACATTGTGTTCCAACGAATCTTAATACTGAACTTGACTTTTCTTATGTTAGTCAACATACATTTTCCAAAGTGACCGTTACAAATTTTGAAAACTATCTATACCGTAAATATTAGAGGTCTTGATTCTAGACTGAGAAAAATGATCTGCAGCAGTACGTTAACCTCTCTAGACGTCATGCCTGAGAAGTAACAGCCAGTAAAGCAACGGCTTCTCACTACTGACGTTAGCATTTATTGTCTTTTTACGGTCGTATATCTGAAAGAAGAATCAACATTGACTCTTTTCTCAAAAAAAACAGTTTGATAAGAAAAATGTATAGTCCAAACCATTTAACCATTTCCCTTGTACATTCTACACTTTCCCTTTGAAACCTTCAGCTATTCTTCTGCAACCTTGTTTGTAGGTGAGCTATGTCAAGGGGGTAGACTGGTATCTAATGACGTCATTCCTTTTCATCTTCCTGTCCCTGGTGGAGAGTGTACTGGTGGAGAGAATGGCTTCTAAACTGAAAGAAACCGAAGAGAAAGAGAAAGGAATAGAAAACCAAGGACTGGTAATGTTAATAATTCAATAGCTCATCATCTCAATGTTAAGGGAAACCAACTTTTTTGTTACTTTCGTTCAAAAATAAACGCCGTGAGTCTCACCGCAACCTCAAAATACGACCCCATCTTGCAAAAGCAAAATGCAGCCTTAAGTTACATTTCCAAGAGACGGGGGCGGAACTTAGGGGAGGGTGCAGAGGGTGTGCAGCCCCCATGAAATGAAGGCTTCTTCTTCGTATTCGCTTTTAAAATTTGTTAACCTCACCAGTCAGTTAAGCCACTCCTTATTGGTACACCAAAATCCTGGATCCGCCCCTGAGAGACCACATTAATTCTGTAAACCATGCAACGTAAAGAGCTCCATCAAGTTTTTCCAAGTGCTTTTTTTACATTTTGTTCGGAAGTCTCAAACTACCTTAAATCCACTTGGAGAAATCAACGGAAGTAAATAAGTTAACGTTTGACAACACCGAGGAAGGCACAATGTTTCGTGCAGATTATAACACTCCAAAACCCAGGTACGAGAACAGTGATCATTCTGGGCGACGTACAACGTAGCTCTCGTTATGAATGACCTGTAGAGTCGGACCTAGCGATGCTAGACAGTGGCAAAGTAATGGTGGACTCTTTTTACTTTAAAGAGGAGGGCTTCTAAAAGAACGGGTAAGGGTCTGAATTCCCAACTTAGATCCGCCATAGGCCTTAGAATGTCAGCCCTCTCAAAAATATCTGTCTATCCTACAGAGCACTTCTCAACTGTCGCTGACCAAACTAGACCCCAGTTATCGTCCGAACTCCAAAATAGTGAGCATATCAGGTGATTCACCTCAATGCAAGGGTAAAGTACACGTCCTTCCGTTGCCAGTGATAACACCTGTTGACGACACTTCACCGAACTCCGAGGAACCTGGGTTGACTGAGAGAAAAGGATGCTTTGTACACCCACTGAGGGGGAAACTCTTGTCCAAACTCAAGTGTGGAATGAAAGGAACCTGTCCTGAAAAGATCGACTTTGCCTGCCGTTTTCTTTTCCCTCTTTCATATATTATATATAATACCGGCTATTGGTTTGTTTATTTGCACGGCATCGAAATTCTTGCCTGAAATTCGTACACTATCATCGGAAACATACTGCGATTCACGTCACGCAACACTGGACAGGCGTTGCGTGACCACCCGAACAACTTAAAAAGTTTTAGCATAGATCTACTAGCGTTCTATAAAGATTGGCTACCCTACCGTCACTATCTATTCCTTTTTAGATGGTGAGTAGCCTAGCAATGTGCTGTTGTTTATAAAACAGGGCCCGCCTCTTTGCGTTTTCGAAGTGTCTGTGAAGAGGATTTAGGGACAAAGTTTTGAATGACTAGTAGATTTATACTAAAACAATTAGGTTTCTATACATGATAGTTAAATCGGACTGCATCCTCGTCAACAATCAAGCGATAGAAATCTCAAGCTTGTGACCTAAATGTTGAGTATATTATAACGTGGTATGGAGAAATCCGTCACACAGCACCTAGTGATCAGTAGGATGGTGAGGTTATCATCAAGTGTAAGCATAGGCGTAATGGCACCTTCGGACTTGGGGGGGTTGTGGGGGGGGGGGACGGTGTGCTCCTTGCCTGAAAAAATTACGCAATGCCAGAATGCGTGAGTGTTGAAATCGAGATGCAAACGCACTCAAATTGCATGAAAAACAAAAACGTTCACAATTCTCACATCTGATGGGAAACTGCTGTAATTCCAAAAATAGTTATGTTGAAAGTTTGCATACTCAGTGGCCTCGATCAACAGTCTCAATCTAGTAAAATCTAAAACTTATTGAAAGGAAAAGTTCTTCCTTCCATGGCGTTGTCCGAAAATGTCAGCTATCTTGTTCATACTCGTCACAATAACTTGCCACAGGCGCGCTTAATACAGACGACAGCGAGGCTATTCACTCTATCCTGTCCAATGGTAAACAGCAAGGACGTAATAGAGGAACACCTCCGAAGAAAAATGTAAGGAAAAATTTAAAATACCCCTTTGTTAAGACTTTCCAAACAGCTTTTTTTCTGAGCCACCAAAAAAACAAAAATCTTGGTCTTCGTTCGCTTTGATTAGTGTCCTTGTGTTGATCAGGGCCGTGAATCGGTCAACAGAGTAAAACGCAGACTGTGGACTGCGGACTGCAGACTTCGGTTCGGGGGTAAAATGCAGACTAAGGGTAAAAAGAAGACTGCAGACCCGGGGTAAAATGCAGACTGCAGACTACAGACTTTTTAAGCAAATGTCTTGTTATTTCCATTATCGAGTGCCAACCGTGAACAGTGTTATCCAGGCTAATCGTAGTGGTTAGTCTGAATATCACTCAGGTTAGCCTAAATAACGCCCCGGTTAGCCTGTTTACGGTTAGCTGTCAATGATGGAAATGGTAACACGATTCAGTTAAAGAGTATTCAGTATGCAGTCTGCATTTTACCCCCGGTCCGCAGTTTGCGTGTTACCCTGACGTATCGGAAATTGGAAAGGAAATAATATCCTTACCGTGGAGTTCCACGATACACATTCAGAATCGACTTGCAGCTTACAGAAAACCCCAGGACCCTCATATCATTTCCGTCTAAGTCCTTTTTGGCAAGGCGAATGTCAGAGAAAGTAGCTTACAGGCCTTGAAACCTAAAAAACAAAAAAGAGGGCTCGTTCTTTGTCGGGAGCCTGCAGGCCGCGGTTTCAGACTACCTTGGCGTCTTTGGTGCGCCAACGATACTTCAGATCGGCAGCAGATATAAATGATAAACTTTACACGATACTACTTTACAGCCTACAGACGCCTGGTCAGACGTCTAATCACACAGAGATTCATAAAAAGTAACTAACTAGAACCTTTATTTACGAGTTTTGGAAATCAGGGCAAAACAGCATTATTTTGTAATGTCTCCTCTCAAGTGTCGTTGCCTTAATCAAGAGCGTTCTGCCCGAAAAAATTACATAATTTTCGTAGCTGGGAGGTATGCAGCCCCCCTCCCACAGCTCGTTCGCTTATGAGTGTAAGCAACCAGTAAGAACACAATAGGATTATTATCTAGTGCACATATGATAGGACAATACGGTTATTATTAATTGAACAGTATCTGTTGATAAGCCGGGCAGAACGGTTTTATCTAATGAGCAACAACTAGTAGCTATAGGAAACTACGGTTATTATCCAGTATGACAAGGCAGTTGGGTTAAAAATTATTCACTTTTGTACAATATCTAGAGAATGATATGGTATGGTTGTTATCTAACGAACCACAATGAGTAATACAGTTAAAACTCACGTGTAAGAATTCACTGCAAGTCTGAAAAATAGGTTCTTGTATTTTGAGGTAGTTATTGTCAATGTAGCCTAAGAAGGTTCTTAATTAGATTCTTAGAGACTATTGTCCTTGATTTATACCCCTAAACGAGACGACAAGCATCCTCGACCTTTTCATATGAGGATCCCTACGGATTTAAACAAGACATATTGTCCTATAAACTGCATTGTATCATTTCTTGCGACAAGAGGACCTTTAGCTGAGTGATAACGTGTGGCTATTATATCCAATTAATTACATGTCAATTACCTTAGTACCACAAACCTTTTTGAGTACTGATGACTATTGCGTTTGTTGTCAGAAAGATTCCAGCATAAAAGGTTCAAAATCAACAATCTATTATATACAGTCCGGGATCGTTATCAGATTTGATAACCTCGACCAAAACAAACCATTAACCAATCGCTGCACAAGTTTTCGTTCACGTGACATTATTTGGTAGCAACAGTGTATAATTCAATATGGCGGTCGACGGGGCGCTGCGATGAAAGGAGTTACTTTTTTGACAACATCACAATGCAATTTCATTTAGTTAATTGTATGTTTGCTTCACAATAGGTTACTGGATTATGGAATAGAAACAGAGATGTATTGAAGAAAACTGTCTTTGTCCAAAAGCTACCGCGAAAAGTTTTATTTTCAGATCGACACCGTATAATATTTGTTCCGAGTAAAAACACACAAAGGTAGACAACAGTTATTCTGTTCACAAAAGCGTTGTTTATTGATACTAATATGATAGCTTCTATTTTCACTCAGTCTTCATTTTCTTGGTAGTTGGTGAAGCTGGCTGTTCAACAGTCTGTATAAAATATAAACGAAACACTAACAGTAAATACATCTTGAGTTCACAAATTGACACTGAACAAGTTGCCTCTATATTCCAAGCGGAGAGCTGTAACTGAATTTCGTTCAATTTGCATGAGCGAAGCGTGGTTAGGACCGAAACATCTCCTACTATCATTCATTACTATGAAATGGAAATAAAAGTATCGAAACAGTTCGCGACCCTCCCTCTGTCGAATCTCTGTCCAGATATACTGAAGATAGAATAGCTTACCTCGATGGCCATATCCCATCCCTCGCCTAATTCCATTTCTGCGATTGCTAATTCAATCCCCTCCGCCGTGCTGTACATTTCGTTTCCATCTTCGTTGTGGGCTCGCCTGATATGGTTCTGGCACACCAACAAAAATATAGTAGGTATGTTTACTTTAATTTGTGATACACCTCCGTTCAGTGGAATGGGTACATGCAGCACTTAATGTCGTGAGATGTGACAGTCAACTTGGAAGTCTTGGCATTTCCGGAAAAAAATTGTTTTAGTTGTAGATCAGTAGTCTATTGTTGTGCATTCGGTGATATGGAAAAAAGCTTTTAATGACCGATTCATATAAAAGAAACTATAATTCACGTAATATGTTTTCGTATCATAGATCACTCGCTAAATCCAACAATAAGCTTCATTATATAACGACTGGTGTGCCAGAAAACTGACCTAGTTTGGCCGGCATTTCCGGAAAATATTTCAGGACCGCGAGTTGTTGAAATTGACTCTAAAATATAGGCAACTTACCCTTTAATGTGATTGCCGATTTTCCGGCAGTCCGAAAGGTGTTTTAGTTCCCTGTTTAAGAAGTATTGCACCGGGTCTATCTGTCTTCCAGCAACTTCTCTCAAAGTGTAATTTTGCTTAGCGCTCTTGGATACCAGACTGTGGCACGTCTAGAAGTGTCTCGGGTATTTCTCTAATTTCTGGCAAAACACAACGAAGTGCGAACGGGTCTTTGTTTCCAATTTTCAGGAAGGACATGAAAAGGAGTTCCTTCTGGCCTCTTGATTTTGAACTCATGGTAACCCTTCAAAAGAAAATAAACAACTAATGTTAGATTCGCAAGTGGTTTCCCGACCACCTGGACTGCCGTACCATGAATCGAGCGACTCACTAAGAGCTATAATTTTTTCTGAAGGGGCTTAGATGATTTATGTAAGTTACTTACATTACTTAGTTGCTATTTTGATTATATGGGTACCAGCATCCGCCATCTCAATACCTAGGAACACATCAATTACAGCTGTAAATATGGCCGCCGTTACGAACAACACATCGCAAATCAAAATACCCCTGCGCACTTTTTTCACAGATCGTGCACAACACTACAAACACGTTAAATCCCAAGAATATGGCGTGAAGATTAACGACATATTTTTTGTGATTTTCGCAAAAATCTCCAAGTAACTTAAATCTAATGACAAAATGAAAAACATACCTGGTTTGGATGCAAAATTGCAAGCGCTGTTTCACTTTACGAGTAGCATTTTACATCGTTTACGCTGGTCTTCAACCGCCATTTTCAAAACACATGAGGCTCCTTCTTTTCTGGTAATTATCGAATAGAATTATGGGTAAATTACCCGAGTATAATCGAAAAAATAACGAGCAAAGCGAAGTGAATACGAAAATTCCCGGTGTTTGAAATGGCCGCCATGTTGTGACGTCACATGGTTATCAAATCTGATAACGATCCCGGACTGATATAGTGTAAGCATCCAGTGAGAATACAATACGAGCTGGACGTTTACACTTCTTTCGTACTCTCCAATCTTTGTGCATCATAACTACTATATCATCAAACAATTGTTAAATAAACACTGGTGTGCTTTGTTCATGAAATACCCATATTTTGACCTCTTTGAATCTAGTAGATTGTAGAACGTGAAGGCGTTTTCTTTTTTATCTTCCTGCGGATATTCCGAACCTGAACATGAAGATGTTGGGATCCCAAACATCCCGGATACTGAGAAAAAAAATGCTTCATTGAGTGTGATCCTACCTTAAAGGTAAAATGGTTTTTTAGTATAAAACTTGGAAGAAGTAGGTGCGTCGATCGTTCTAAATAGACCCTTCGCTTCCATATTCATAACAATGGTGCCGAGCCGAGGTCCATCCGAACCTCGCTCTAGTGCTACGTACGTAACGTTTGCACTGAAGTGGAACTGAAAGCGCGAAAGTTCCATTTTCCACAATTTGCTGTGAATAGCACTGTTCTTTTTCTAAGGATATGGGACTGGAGAATCGAGGAAAAGTTGTCTCATCTCATATTGACAGTGGCGAATCTGTAGTTTTCCGCTCAACACATTTCAGGACGATGAACAACTGATTCTAGTCGAGCTATTGTAAGCATGTTTTTAAGGCTGTGGAACTGTTTGGACTGATTACTTTGGGCGAGGGAAAGCTCAGTCGACGTTGTAATATCAATCTGTCCCGCCCGTTGTGGGCATCAGGTTGCAAGACCAAGCCATGGACAAAGTCGAAGAAACCGATGACAACTACTCAGCCGACTTCTGTAGACAACAACTACGAAGCTGCCAAAACAGCTACGAAGCTACAGACGACAACTACGGGACTCCCAACTAATAAAACCGACGCCAAAAGGGCCTCAACAACAATAAATCATGAGCTAGTTGAATGATGGGAAGATTCCGCCAAACTGTTGTTGAGGGGTTTCAATATCTTATTTAAAAGCAACACTGATTACGGACGACAAACGTCTATGCAATATTTAGTTGCTTCTTTTCGTTATCGGCCGCATCCGACAGAGAAATTTCCATGAATCTTTCAAACGGCATTTGAAATACTCCATCTATCCATATTAGGTCATAGCCCATACAAGTGAGATTTTTCTCCATTTCGCTAGGAGATTTATTCAATTAGTCGAGGAAAAATTGCACATATTCGGTAGCAATCTGCAGTTTACCGTTAGCCGTACGATGTGGTTCTTAATCACTTCTCTTGCTGAGAACACTCTAGCCTACGAGGCAGACGTTTCCTTTCCTTTCCTTTTCCAAAAAAGCACGCGAAGGGAATGAAACTGCGCGAGAGCGATTGCGAAAAATAAGGTGCAGGGGGAAGGTGGTGAGGCGAAGGAATCCCTTTCCTCCCCACCCCCTCCCTCTTCTCGCTCACCCCCTCCCCACTTCTCCCCATTTTTTGCTCACCCCAGGCGCGCTCGTTCGCTCGTTCGCTTGTTCGCTCGCTTGTTCGATCTTCGCCTGGAAAAGGAAAGGACATGTCTGCTACGCAGTCTATGCATACTCCTATTGTAGGACGAGTATGAATATTTTGTATTTAGCCGCCATAAAGTACAAAACGTATTTTGTCTTGCCACTCGCACGTCAAACTTTTTTCATCCCCTTAACTTGACTGGTGCCAACCGTAACAAACCAGTGAAACCTACTTATTTTTACATAAACCCTTAATGTACGTCATAAATCCCCCGCTGTTTTTACTACGAACCAAAAAACTGTGTTGTAAATGTTTTCCCATCGTTAATATAACCTCAACACAACCTTTTACGATTTTACTTTACAGAAATATTCCCATAGTCTTTTCCACTCCAACACTCAAAAGTGCAACACGTTTGATTATGTTGCTACCAATAACAATGAATAAAAAGATAAATGAATATGCAAATAAATAAATAAACAAACAAACAAATAAATAAATAAATGTGTTTTGTTATGTGACACTGACAGAATTGCACTTGTTATAAAAGAAAAGAATAAGTTAGGAATCAGTGCTTCAGGTGATCAGTCAGGTGTGTTATTCTCATAATTTGTCTTATTGACCACTTGTAGTTAAGTATTGTCAAACATTAGCAAATAATTCGAGACTGGCAGAACTAGTCTTCTACCGGGCCAGAGCAAAAGCGGAAAAAAATTTAACGGATTTATGATTTGTTTTGATTAAGTAGATAGTATGGTACATGTATGGAGCATTAGTTATTAAACACTATCACCGTCAGGTTACTACGATATGAATGTCCATAATATATATATATATATATATATATATATATATATATATATATATATATATATATATATATATATATATATATATATATATAAAATAAAATAGGTAAAGAAAAATACACACAACCAAAAGTTATGGGTATAAAAAACCTTCTGCCCGATGTATTCTTTATATTTACTGATCAATGATTACGTCACGGCCGATATTATGTCACGTACGAGGAGCCCGCAGTACCAGTTCCGAACGAAAGCGGTAGTATTTTCGAAGTTCGACCGAAGCAATCGAAATCGGCCATAAATTTGAGAGCAGTTCGAGGAAATCAACGTACTTGAAGATGGCTTTTGTTGACGAAAGTTGGCAGTCAAAATGTCCAACTGTCAGGGACAGGACCACGCATATCTTCAACCAGGATCTACTGAGCGATGTGAAATTTCTTGTTCCAGTATCGAATCAGGCAGAAAGCGAAAGCAAAAGAGTGAAGGTGATCCCAGCTCATAAGTTCGTGCTTGCAGTCGGTAGTCCTGTGTTCTTTGCCATGTTCTATGGACAACTGGTGGATCCTACAGACACTATTAAACTGCCTGATTGTGATTTCGAGAGTCTGTTGGAGTTATTTCGTTATTTATACACCGACAACGTAAATTTGACCGGAAATAATGTTATGCAAGTTCTGTACTTGGCGAAGAAATACATGGTCCCGTCACTCGCGGAGAAATGCACAGAATATCTGCGAGACATCTTAGATGTATCGAACGTATTTTGCATTCTACCGTATGCTAATAAATTTGAGGATACAGACCTGGAAGCCCGATGCTGGAAAGTGATTGAGACACAGACAAAAGAGGCCGTGACATCAGACGATTTCGTTACAGTCGATCGATCAGTACTTGAGTCACTTGTAACGAAAGTAGTGTTGACCGTAAAAGAGGTGGAATTGTTTAAAGCAGTTGATCGCTGGTCGAGGAATGAATGCAAAAGGCAAGGGATACTTCCCGATGGCAACGCAAAGAGACGAATGCTGGGAGAGGAGATTGTGAAAGCTGTAAGGTTTCCGCTGATGTCACAGAAAGAGTTTTGTTCAGTCGTTGCGGACTGCAACATACTCACAATGAAAGAGATCGTGGACATGATGAAACACTACAGTGATGTCTTAACATCACCTCTACAATTTTTAAAGATTCCAAGGATTGGTTGTCTTCATTGGTGTTTTAGGTTTGGGAAGTTGTCTTCTTCAGCAATAGCACCGACCTTAAGTCCGAGCGTGTCTGATTACGGAGGTGTTTGTAGCGATATTTGTGTCACTACAAACCAGGATGTTAACTTGCTTGGTGTGCAACACTTTGGCTGTGAACACGGCGTCTATAAGGTTTCAACTCAAATAAAAGAGACTACAAATCGTTCTTCTTTGATAGGAGAATCAGGCTGGTACCAGTCAGAGAAGGACAAGATTTGTGACTACTATGTCTTTGATGTGTGGCTTCCTCACCCAGTTTGTTTAGAAAGTGGTAAAACGTACAAGATAGTGTCGACCATTCACGGTCCCGTAGCATGGTATGGACAAGGCGGGAAGAGAGTCGTAGAGTCCTCTGGAGTTACATTTTTCTTCAGTAAACAAAAGTCCAACCAACTGACCGATGTGAATAAAGGACAGTTTCCTGCCCTTATTTTCACTTTACCGTAAGAATTCCAATATATTGGCACGATCCTATTGACAGGAATTTAAGGAATGGAACTGGAATTTTCGCAAAGCTCGTTTGTGAACTTTTCCTTGACATTTTGAGGTCGTCCTGAATGCTTCAACAATCCGGCGGTCCTCGCTCAGACCTAAACGTTTGTGAGGGCATTAGCCCATCACTTGTACTTGCCTTTCGTTTGTTTGATTTTCATTTCGTGATCATTTCATCATGTCTCATAGCCTAATTAGGGAGCTTAAGCAATGACGAAGGCGACGTTAAGGACAACGGCTGGAAAAAATTGACTTATATTTTACCTTTGAATTTCGCAATTATCTAGAACTGTTCAGTAAGCCGAGCGGTGTAAACCCTACTCAAACTAAAGATGTAAAGCCAGCGATCAATCAAGAGTTAGCCGTCGTGACTAATGTTCTTCAAAATACTCCAAACTTGGTCATTTCACGTTGTTGTTTTGGAGAGAACGGTTACGAAATGTACAAAGATTTATGACGTAAGTGCACAGCCATTGTTTTGCTCAAAAAATCTTATGTTTAGCGACGTTCTCGTTGCCGTTACCGTCGTGGATTGCTTAAGCTCCCTGCTGGCCAATCATGCTCTCCCTCCCTTCCTCTACCCATCGCGCTAATATTTCGGAAGATTGAGGTTAAAAAATTGTAGATGCGGGTAAATGTTTCCTCCCCCATGAAGCAGCTACCACTAGTAAATAACCAAGCCTCATCATTATCCTAGAGAATTTGAAAATTATTTATAAACTTTAAACCACATCAGCACATTTTTCCATTTTTCGTAAATTTAAACCGGGAGACTTGGTTGAATGGATCAAATCTGTGCTTAAATGAAGTCCTTTTTCGTGGACCCGTATTAATTTTCCTAGTTACTTTTTGAGTAGTGAGTAAGTAAAATTCAGTCCTGGCACTCTGCGAGAAAAAGCTTGGGTCAAGTGTGTATCTTGTGTCACGTGGTGCAAAATAAACTCCATTTGCTTTGATCTTGCTGTGTCACATTGTCTTGCTAGTATTTTGACAAATAAAACTGTAAGCGATACAACTAACACTAGATGTCTGATAAGAAATGTGTCATTCGAACGTTCTCTTTTCAAAAAAATCCTGAATTTGAACTGTGTTTTGCGCGGCGCAAATTTAGGAGGACTACGAAGACTACAACTTAGACTACAGTTAGACTTGTTTTTGTCGCCAATAATTTTATGGTACACCGACTTTTTAATTCCTAATCTATTGAACGGAACGTGAGGGACACAATAAATATATAAAAGCATAATATGTCAATAGAACAACTGATTCCTTCAATTCTCTAAGGGTCAGTCAAAGGCGCTGATAATACTTTGATAAAGAATAAAATAAAAAAGAAATGAAATCATCTGCGTTCATACAGCGGTTTTCAATTGAGAGTCGAAAGAAATCTGGCCATTTGGTCTTGTTTTACTACGGCTGGAGATTGGCTGAGTAGTCAAATCGGTAAGTATGTTATTGGCGGTGTGGTTTTGGTTTTACGACACTCAATTGAAACCGGCGCTCTGTAACATACAGTAAACACCCGCACGAAAGAACCTAGTGGTTTAAGAAACTGTTGGCAGCAATTTGCCATTTTAATACCCAAAAATATAAGAACCTGTTTAGCCGAGCAAGATCAAGCAGGTGCTTATATGTTCATCGTCATTACGTTTCTGCGCGCCAATAGGCGCATAAGGCCGATTTCTATAGCCTGGTTTTCACCAGCGACGCAAGCACAAGCGCAAGCACAAGCGCAAGCAATAGGGAGACGCAAGTGAAACGAAATTCGACGCAAACACAAGCACAAGCAAAATTACCCGAACCTTCCAAACTGTTAAGACGCGACGTAATCTGGATCTAGTGTTTTCAGTGACCAAACATAGCAACGTGTGGTAAATATCCTTGTGCTTGTGTTATACCTAAGCGGTATTTCGTTTTCACTTGTTGCAGCGCAAACGCAAGCATAAGTGCAGGCACAAGAAAAAGGAAAAAATTTGACCCCTGTGCTTGTGCTTGCGCTTGTGCTAATGTCTGCGTCAAGGCCGTTTACACGATGAAATAAGAATTGCTCTTCTTGTGTTTGTGCTTGCGCTTATTCTTGTGCTTGTGCATAAGTCGCTAGTGAAAACCAGGCTTATATGTTGGCTACAGTTAAACTATGATAAACATACATTTTAAACTAAGGAGTGTGACTTTGAGATTGCAAATTTATGTTAAAAGAAAATATATGATACAGTTGTGAATAAGTAATGTGTATTTTAGGACCTAACTCAAGTTTATTTATTTTTCTGGTAATCAACAACTATATCTCCTTCATAGAAATTTTAGGATCTACTTAAGAACCTACTTAACATAAATTGTCAATAACTACCACGAACAAGAGCCTATTTTGCCAGACTTCTAAAAATGTAGATTTTTTCCCGCGTGTTTTTACTGGATTTAGTAATTCTACTCTTTTTCTGGGATATCTTTTAAATACATTTTCGTAAGACTGGCAACAAATTCTACACCTGTTTCAGTTTTCTATATTTTAATATGTACCGGAGATGTAATTTTCAGTTTTTGATCTGTATAGAACAGTACAAACGATTCCAGACAATTCTCTTTAAAAATAAGCATTATAACTTAGCTTTGAACAGTTTAGGCTTGAAAACTAATTATTTCTCAACAAAGGCAAATCATGTTTTTCCCAGCTGTACACAGCTTAAGGTGAATAAATCTTGGGTTTTTAAATTATTTCCACAAATGGAGTGTTCCTGTTTGTAGTTTTCAACGAGTGACGTGAGAATTCGCAGCTGTATTTAAACTTTTCATTACACATGTAAATGAGTGATTTTTCTCGACACACAGGGACTGCATGAGATCCATCAACTTCAGTTGACTCTTTGCTGTTAGCGCAAGGGAAGAGTTCATTTGCGAGGGATATTTAATATCTGAACTAAGTGCTGAAGGTAAGGATGATGGGTCGATGATCAAATGCCATGCACTTATCTAGAAGAAACTCGTCTAAACTAAGTTATTATAAGCAGTTTTTCACCACTTGAGCATTATAAAACGATGTTTTGTGTTATTGGCAAGACACAGTAAAACTGTACAAGTTTTTCCAACGAAACTATTGGAGTAGATGGAACTGGAGAATCGAGAGGATACAATTATCAAGTTCACAATGACATTTCTGCAGTTTTTCACGGCCTCACCCATTTTGATAATGTTGAAGATTTTAACCAAGACCGTCGTCAAACTATCACGTATTTTATAATATCTCTTTCATTTTAGCATTCGCGTGACATTTCAGATTGAAGATGGCCAAGTGGATGTATGTTTTTGCCATTGTGGCTCTGCTGATGATTACTTTGGATGAAGCGAAAAAGCCCGAGTTCCAAGACCAGACCATCAGGAACAACGACCACAAAGTATTCGATGAGACCAAAAAAACCGCCGACAACAACTGGTCTGCCCACCAGTCGACCAGGAACAACAAACACAGAGTATTCGATGAAACCAGAAAAGCTGCTGACAGCAACTACGATGCTGTAGTTGACGAAACAATTGATCCTAAGTCAGCAGATGAATGAGTAACAAAAACTGTGCAATAATGTTATTAAGTAGTTCCAAAGCTATTAAACTGAAATAATGTTCATCATCTGATGGTAATAATTACTTGCTTGGGTTGTGCCCATGTATCATAAGGTAGGGGTCGAGAAAAAAACAATTATTTAGAGATTCTCTTATTCCCAGATTCTGACTTCAACTCTGTTTAGGTAGCAGCTGCTCAGGAAAACTGAGATGTCTGCAAGTTAGACTACAATTGGCGTTGTGTTTTTTTGTCGCTAATAATTTTATTATACATAATCGTTTTAACTCCCATTTTAAGCAGCAGAGAAATTATTTAAGCCAGAAGAATTTCGCAAACAATGATAGAAAGATGTAAGCGAATCTCAAGATTGGTAAATATATAGTCCATTTAAATTGAGAACTTTGTTAATTGGAACGTTTTTGATAACGAAAGTTTTGACATTGAAATCAACGTTTTCTTTACTGACTGCATGAATGTCTGTCTAACTGACGACTGGCATACCTGTTAAACCGGTTTTGTGATATAACAGTGGAATTGTGATAATAAAGACGAATAATTTCCTTATGTGAGCCAATTTGAGTTTTAATTTTCCAGCGTTGTCTTTGTTTGATAAAAGGAAACCGAAGCATGAAACTTTCATTAGTATTAGTAAGTTCATAATGACCAACGTTGTCTTATGATCCGAACTGAAACGGAGATTTGCGTTAGTATCGCTCACGAGGGGTTCATCATAGCTCGAGCCTGATATTTAAAGAATCATTATAGTTCATTTGATGTTGTTTACGTCATGCTTGCTATTACAGGTCGAATACTTCAGATATATAGGAGAGGTTTCTTTTTGTCAGCCAGAGTGGATCAAAAATGCAGTTTCATGAATGGAACGTGTACGACACCATTTATAATTATATAAAATAATAATATGTCAATATAGCAATTTATTCCTTCTTTTCTCCATACATCGGCAACAAGAGTCAAAGACGCTGATAATATTCTAAATAAAAAATAACAAAAAATATCGGTCCAATGTGGCAGAAATAAAGCTCCTAGTAACTTAGGTGCCGGTCGAATAAGTCCAAAAATGGAGTGCTTCTGTTAGTAGTTACCGAAGAATGATGTGAAAATTCTCAGTTGTGTTTAAACGTTTCATTACGGATGCGAATAAGTGATTTTCATCGGCACGCAAGAACCGCCGATGTGAGAGGTCCATCCACTCTCAACCTCTAGTTTCAGTTGACTCTTACCGCATGGGCAAGAGTTTTAATAAGTCCTTACGATTTTTCGGAAGTGAGTATTATAAGGAATAGTAAATGTAGAAATATCATCAACTCGGAAAAAAGTCCGAGTTCCATATAGAATTTAAAACAACTACCTTCTTTGTTATGCCTCAATGTGACCGCACGATGTGGTTTAATTCCAGTCAAAGACCCACATTTCACCATTGCTCGCCAGTGGCTCAGTGGTTAGAGCATCCAGCTAGACCACGGAGGGTCGTGGGTTCAAATCCCATATGGAACTGGGATTTTTTTCCCGAATTGATGCTATTTCTACATATTATACTGATTTTACGGAAGCATGCTAAAGTATGCCGAGCTGGCATTACAATAACAATAAAATATATGTCACAGTATATATATGCTAGCGCGGCAAATTTTATCATGCTTCAAGAAAATCGTCGGAAAGCAATAGCGCGTTTTATGAATTCATGATATACGGAAATGTACAACAGCATGGTGATTCGAGACAAAAGAAAATAATAATGACTGACAACAAACAACACGAGTGAAAATCAGCGCAACATTTTCCTAAGTCGAGGCTGAAAATTAATTTGAAAGTCATGGATTACGTTGAATATGGAGTGATCTCGTTGAGAGCCAAGTTTAAAAAATCATCTAGTGTTTCTTTTTAAATTCCCGTCCAATAATTTGATAATTGTGAGGGCAATATTTTTATAAAAAGCAAAATAACATCCGCACGAGTTTCTAAAAATCAAACGGAGCGATTTCTCTGAGGCCCGGTTCATACGTCGTATTTCTGCCGTGTCGAATTCAATTCAACGAATTAAATTAGCCTACGTGTAGCCGTACCCACCCCCCGAGGAAAAACGGGAGGGAGGGAACGTCTACGAAGAGCTGACACGAATCGTGTTATGTGACGTCACAGTAATTTATGTAAGTTATGCAAACAAATTATATTTTCTGTCTGTACTCGTGTCCTCGCGCAGACAAAGGCCTCGTAAATATTTATTCTTTCGAGTTTATTTGCAAGTCAATGTCCCTTTTCAGCCCCCTTTTCAAGTGTATATTGTGTTTTAAAGAGATTGAAAAGGATTACGAGCGATGTTTGGTCCAAAGCAAGAAGAAGACAATTTTTGATGTAAACGTCGCGCTCGCAAATTTGGAGTTCCATGTGTACGCTACATCAGAGTACATTTGTAGGCAGTGTCATGTTCTCCTCAAGAAGAGAAATAATTTGCAGGAGAACCTGGAAGAATTACAAAAATCTATGGGAATCAACTACGCCACAAGTTTGAAGAAAGTTGGCCTTGTTTTCCAGCCGAAAAATTCGCTAGAATGCGCGAATTTAAGTTCGAAGAGGTTGACTAGCCTAAGCGACCTCTACGGTTCGTGACATTTGTACATTTGCCGTTCTCTGTTCGGTCACTTGACCTTTTTTGTCGCTTCACTCGTGTTTATGAAGGGCACTTCATGTTGTGTAATAAGAAGGAATTTTGAGTAAAGCTGAGCCGTTAGATCGTGCTATGGCAAATTTTTAAAGGTCATAGGTCTGCATAGTTTCCGCTGTTATCTGCATGTCGCTTCGTAGAGTTTGACACCTCTGTAATTTTCCATGTGTTTATGCATTGTTTAGGCTCATTTCTATTGTAAGATATGCTCTCAAGTCTCCACGAATTTGCTTTTGGGGGACAAAATATGAAATTTACCGTGAACATGTTGCTTTATACTTGCATTCTATACTGTGACGCCGGGCCCGGCTGTGATTAGAGCTGTTTTTACAAGTACAGTCGGAAGATCCTTATCACGCATATCATATTTGTTGTTGGTCATTCTGGCACCACATGATTCAAATGTAGCTGTTTACGCGCAAGTCTGTTGACTGTTTTGCGTGTTGTACATGCCATTGTTCGGCTTAGTTCAGGCAAGACCATGGTTTCGATCCTCCATGCGGATCTCATCAGTTGCCGGTATTTCTAAAATGCTCAGAACGTCTGTAGTTGCCACTTACTAGCGCAACTCTAAACTCGTACAGATGTGAGAATGTGAGACATTTTGCGGCTTGGCACAAATCTATTTTAGCCAATCAGTATTCTCGAAAGTATTGCTCGCGGTCTTTATCCAATAAGGAACCATTATATATTTCCATGCAAAAGCGTGACGTCACATAACACGATTCGTGTCAGCTCTTCGTAGACGTTCCCTCCCTCCCGTTTTCCCTCGGGGGGTGGGTACGGCTACACGTAGGCTAGAATTAAATTCGACAGAAATTCGACGTCTGAATCGGCTGCCGCATTTCTGCCGCACGTTCGACTGGGCTTGTCGCATTATCTCTTCATAAATTAACAATCGGTGTTAGGGAATAAAGGGAAATCCTTTTAAAAGTTCAAAAGATGCTAATCAGAGTATCAAACAAGACCACGATCCACTCGCCAAGAATGGTATAAGCAAGGGTTCGGTACAGTGACAGCATCATTGCGTTACAGGGTAGGACGCAATCACAAAGCTGATTCATCAGTCGAATCACCAATAAAATTATCGGTGACGTGTACTACAGTGTAACAAAGACTATCAGTCACATGCCATGAAAGATGGCCTAGAAAACTAGCAACTAATAATGAACAAGTACACTGAAATAATGCATCAACAGGGATCGACGAAGGTGCAAGTAACAAAATGCTTTTTTTTTGTTCAAGAGAAAAGGGAAATTTTGGGGGCCTCCCCAGGGTCCCCCAGCTGGACTGAGGTTACAGACCCAAGTAAGGGCAATCTCCATGAAATAATTTAAGCTAGGAATGTCATTGTTATGGATAGTGAGACCCTGAAAGATTGCCTTATAAAATCAATATGCAAAACGCTTAACACTGGTTTAAAAGTAAACAAGAGTCATATGAACTTCAGTTTATGATGTACAATGTACAACAACTACTCTTTGTTGTGAACAGACTTTGGAATGTCCTGGCTATAAATTGAAAGTAACTGCGAATTTTTAATGAGCAAAATGCCGTGAATATAGAATGGTGGAAGGAGATGCTAAAGAATATTGAACAATTTATGATAAATATATTATATATGAATTGGCTTACCTAATGCTTAGAGATGGTCTTACACAATGTGATTATTGCTAAAGCCAGAATAAATAATGTATATCAAAGGTCCAAAAAGTTTGTCCAGCATCTAATATGAGAGAATTCAGCTACTTCCAGTTTTTCTCTGGTGATGAATATTTGAATAGATATTTCAAAATAGTTCAAAACAATTGGGAATCTATAAGATCATACAATGTAGGAAATTCTCAATGAGGTCAAATTCAATTGCACTTTTATGTTATTAGCAAAATTATACACCAGCTCTACCATGTGTCCTTCTATGTTACACCCTGTGCCAGAAAATAGAACATGAAGCCACATAATGCACAATTTCAGTACGGTGGAAATCACCAAATATTTAATTACCACTGATGAACAATATCATGTACTCTGTTTAAAGTCACTACCAAATGACAAATAAACATCAGATAACTTTTTTCTGCCAGTTTACAAGCAAATAGCTCACTATATATCCAGGGTTGATTAACAACTCTACACAACCTTAGTGGAGTTACACCATCAAATACATGCCATCCATTTATTCTCCTAATAGCCATTTCAGCTTGTATTCTTACATTTGCAGTTCTGGTTCATGGTTGGAAAACAGTCTTCCTTAGAAAATTGGTATTAAAATTATAGTCAGTTCTGATTTACTTGGTTGCATAGAATGGATGAAGATTATAACCTTCCTGCTTGCCAGTACAAGCTGTCTATCAAATCTACGACATTAAGGAAAAATTCCTACTAGGCCTTAAAATGTGTTGTCAGACTTATTCAGAGTAAAGTTCACTTTTGGATGTCCAGGTCTTGGGTGTCTGACCGGTTATCTCTCTGCAGTCTATTCTGCACCTTATGTTTTCAAATTCAGCCTAAGAAAACTTCAGGTAAATAATTAATGGGCTGGCTCCCCAACATCAAGTACAGGAAATTGGCCCATGCAATAATTTATCTGACACTACTAGTTCTGAAACATTAAACCTAAAAACCAGATCTTGCTGAAATATTAAGCGAGTAAAAAATATTCAAAATTCATCGATGGCTGTATTTAAATCACTAATGTCCTTCCACATTCAACATTGTTTTTGGGAAGCTTTTTTTGTTTACCTCAGAGGTATGAAAACTGATTAATTCCTAAGTTGATTGAAGCTGATGGGTATTCATATGCCAGACTCAGATGCATCATATATTTTGCTCTACACAGAGATTCCTCATCAACTTTTGCCCAAGGGAAAGCCGAGGGTACGGCTCCCAGTTTCAAAAAGTGTACTCAGTTTAAAATCACTTGGCAAGAAGTGCTCGGAAAAACAAAAATTATTTCCTACCGAGGTAAAATAGACATCTCCCCTTTGCATACGTATTTCCCACTTTTTTCTTCTTTGATTATCTGGCTAGCTTGTCCGAAGGAAACTCAGTCGTGGAAATGATAAATCAGGTCGGTTTTTGCTTCGATTATTAGAGTTTGCAGCCGCACAACACTTGTGTCCAACTCTTTTCCTTTTCTTTACCACATTTGCTCCAGACAAGTAGTTCTAACCTACATACATTCGAATTTTTTCGTTCTTCCCCAGCATTTCGTCCGCCATTTTGAAAGCTCGAGGGCTATTAAGCCTCGCTTGCGTGCAACTTCCGGTTTTTTTCTGGAATCGGCGTATTGGTTTTTCTCTCCGAATTTCCAGAATTTTCGGTTGAATGGTTCGCTTTCAAATTCAACAATTTTCAGATTTTCTGGAAACTTTGCCAAGAAATTTCCGTAAAAGTTGTCCCTGTTTCGTAATTTTCGGAATATTTGGTTTAATGGAAATTAAATAGCCAGTCTCTCTCTCCTTCTTCTCTAGTTTCCATTCTCTCCTCAGCTGATCAACTGAACCAATCACAGCACGCGAATTTTCACGTGACTATCCTGGTGACTGAACGTGACAAAGATCGCGTTATTCATTCTCTTTTGGCGCCCATCTTTGAATTCAGCGTTAACGGCTGATCGCTCGTGCGTTTTAGTAGATTTCACTTCCAAAATTATATCAAAATGGTTTTTGCTGCGGTCCTGTGATCAGAAGAAAACAGCGTGAGTGTCATTAACGAGAAACAAGTTATTCTTGGCGAAGATTTGGAGTTAAAAGAAAGTCTTCCTGTGGATGTTTCAACGGGGAAAAATTCAAAGGGCAGATTAGCCGTATACAGAATTATTTGGTGAGTAATCGAATTCAAGTAACCTTATATTATACAACGTAAATTCTTGTATTTAGACAAAAGCTTTTGAATGAACTTTATCATCACGAATCATACACGAGTGGGTCACTCAGTCATGGCATGAAATGAATTCTGGCTAAAGCAGAGTTGAAACAATTTAGGTTGCCCAGAGTGCGTGCCTGAACAATTTGATTTGCGAGGAACAAGTCGTTTCTCTCGCCTCACTTGTTCAAACGAAATAAATATAGCAGTTCTCTCTGATCCCAGTCATAGTTCTTGACAAAAACTCCAACGAGGCAGCCACAGTGTGCATGAGTTTGATGTCTCCTGTGTGTTTCAGCCTGACTGTATGGCAATCCGTGTTGATCTTCAATTTTTGTCCATCTGTATATTCTTTTGTGTTTACTCTATTATTTACAGTGTAAATGTTCCTTTAATGTTTTAAGTGTCTTTTTTAATATTTCTAATGTCTAAATTTGGCTAAAAACCGTGATATATATACAGTGTATCCTCCAATTCGAGAGTTGTTGATACACCTTTAGAAGAAGGAAAACCTTGATTTAATCTACTGTAGGCACAAGATTTATGTAACATATTTATCAATAGTATACAAGCACCTTCACAATTATCAAGTCTCTTCTTTTAACATTTCAACCAGCTTACAGTCAGGTCTTAATTAGCTGCATGTATTAAACTGTGAGCACATAAATATTTGGATCTCAGTCTTACAGTACCTCATATATATCGCAATGTAATGTATTTTTTTAATTTTGTTTTAGGTGTCATACAACAAAGATGAACATGAAGAGGCTAGCTGTTGACACCCTAATTAGAGGGCAACAAAAGAAGCTGTGGAATCAACAGAAATAACTGAACAGCAGCTAAGTTTGCCCAAACTCACTCTTTTTTTAATTTTAAGGATTGTTTCAGTTTTGTTCTTATCATTGATTCCTTACATTCGTGAAAATCCAGATTTGTTCCACATAATAACAATAATTTAAGCTAAAATCTTGTGTATGGAAAATTGTTGGATTTGTAAACCAAAAAAGTAAGTAAATTATCTGAAAAAGTTCTCTTTTTATCAAACATGTAAAAGTTTGACCTTCATATCTGTTTTCAGCTTTACTTTTTACTCTTGATGTAATGAAAAAGAAACAGGATAATTATTCTTATGTTTAAATTCATGAAAGCCAATGTAATAAACCATTGATTTAAAACCTGTTTGATGTGATATCAGTGACTTTATTTGCTATTTTAATGCTGGACATTAATCATCAAAATTTTGTCTGCCCTACAAATGATACAAAATTCCCAGTTTTTCCCAGATTTTCCAAAAAATTCCAACCTATTCTCAAAAAATCCTACAAATTCCAAGTTATTCTCAGAAATTCCTACGAATTTTTTAGAATTTTAAGGAATTTCCAAGGTGAGTATATTTCAGTTGGAATTCCTAGGAATTCCTAGGAATTCCGAGTCCGAATTACCGTGAAAATTCACACCTTCGATTCCTAGGAATTCCTAGGAATTCTTAGGAATTCCTAGGAATTTTTTCCTAGGAATTCTTAGGAAATTCCTAGGAATTCCTAGGAATTCTTAAAGTTATCTCACAAGGGTATTGCACGAAAGACATACAACAGCTTACAAGACTGAGATACCTTAGTAAATGGTCTTTAGCTGCGTTACACGAAACGATTCTGACGATTGCTGAAACAAAATTGTAAACATCTGAATAAGTAAATCAAGAATTTTCGACATGTGTTAAACAACAAAGAAGATCTGGTTGTCTAAACGGAAAGCACACCAAGAAGATAATGCCCGGGGATAATGCACATAAAATTAATTGTTATCCAACTTGGTCAGAACAATAACGGCAAATACAGAATAGTAGAGTAGGTCTGAAACTACACAGCTAACAGACAAGAGAAAGCACAGGAAACTTACCTTGTTGAAATAAAATCAACTCTCTTATTAAGAAACCGTTCCCGACTCTGTACAGCGCTGTAGCCAAAAGCTTTGGCTGCGACGTGACCGCGCCTACAATAGCAACGTTTACGCTTTCAAAGTCGACAGCTCAGCTGTCACACAGGGGTCATATAACTGCTGTGTAATATGACGCAGCGCATGCCTGGATAGACGAATCCTAAGTGATCATATCACTAGGCGGCACCCTGAGTCCATTCTTCGCGCGAAATGCCTTCGGTTGATGAGTGCATGCTAATTTCCCGGGGCTAATTTTCCAGAGTGGCGGCTGTTAATGGAGCTAGTCTACCAGGGAAAACCTGACATTAAAATTTACCAGCTAGATTCATGCCAAAAATGCGCATTTTCCAGCTAGGATAAGCTTCCGAGTATAAACCAGTAAGCAAGCAATTGTTTTGAAGCGGGCTTCCCAGCAAGTTCCATGCCAAAGCTTAAGAATCCCAGCCAGCGCACTAAGCCCTGCGGAGCGGATATTTTGTATATCGGCTCCGGTGAGCACTCCTGAGAGATCGACTAGAAACACGTCAAATCGGCTTTGGACCTGTCTTTTACAACAAATAAGGTTAGAACATTTCGAAATTATCAACTCTGTGTCTATTTCAACTTATTACAGGTCAATTCGTGTGGCGCATGCTAAAATATACGTCTAACCCGTAAATTGAAATTTGACGACGGATGGTCAAATATTTGCATTTTTGACGTACTTTCAAAAGCTCTCGCGTCGCTCACAATCATTTGCCCAAAGAAATTTTTACAGGAATCTGTAGACCATCCTTCTGCGATTCAACCACCTGAGGCTTGATCCATTTGAAGGTTTCGCACATGGTGAAAATCAATTATATTCACGAAGTACTTTTAAGTGAATGAAATACATGTCTTCGAAATTTAATTATTTTGCACCGAAAGAGACAACGCAACATTCTCTAAAACACACCAAGTACATATTTAAACATTGCACAAAAATATTTGAGTGTTTTAAAGACGGAAGAATGATGTGGTTTTGCATGCGAGGCTCTCAAACTTGCTTAATAAAATGGTGCGTCAAATGACGATTTTAACGGAATTTGGTAATTTGCATATTTCTTTGAAATAAAAGGATATTTTGCCAAAAAAACTATCCAGTAGTTTTTGTCATGCCCTAGCCTATCTACCATAAGAATATGAGCGAAATCGAGTTTTCGACCCTTGCCGCAAAATTGAGAATTTGTCTGATTTTTACAGGCAGGCACTCTCAAGCGTTTTCAAGGCGTATGGGACACAAATATCAGGATATTTAATGAGATATTTACATGATAGTTTCCGGGAAATTTACGAAATAAGGAAATGTTTGTAACTTTTGATATTTGGGGATATTTCCTAAACTTTGTTTTCAATCAGAAAATTGCTCAGTCCATTGCAGTACTAATCCAGCTTTGCGGTTCTTATCTGGAAAATGTATTCCAGGTCGGTCATTCTCCAAAATGGCGACCGATGAGAACGGCTAGCAGCCTGAATCGCCTAGGATTCTTAGTGTCCTTATTTCTACAGTAATGTCGTAATATTTCAAACTCGAAAGACCGTGTTTGACCACATTTCCAAACACCGAGAAGAGAGTTGAAATTACGACGCGCAGCAGAGTACATTTGACGAACGTCCAGGTGTTTGGAAATGGGGTTATTATAAACACTTTCTTGAACGTTTGATATATTTTCTCAATCGAATCTAAACTAAGGAGAAAACGAGGAAATAAAATCGTAGAAATCTATGCTAATTAAGATCAGATATCCAAACATCCTCACGGTCATGATTTTGTGTTTAAACTTGAGGCATTACTAATGAGTTTGAGAAGGAAAGAGCCTAAGTATACAGTTCTTCAGCTTCTACAAGTGAAATAATTCATTCAAATTGTGTTTTGAAAAAAAAGATAGTTGGAGAGGTTTTCAGGGTATTTAGAAAAACGTTTCCGAATTTCCGGGAAGATAGTTTGACGATATTAAGTGATATGGTGGATAGGCCTAGTTTTTGTTTTCCCGAGCAACGGTCAAAGTGTTTGAATAACAAGTTGATCGTAGAAAAGGGGTGGCTGTAATTGGGGTTCCAGTGGTTTCAGCTTTTTTATCGTATTTATGTCAACTTAGCAATAAATGTGCTAACCAGTTAAGTTAGTATTTTAATTTTTTTTTTTTAAGACAACTGCAGAAATTCTCGCACGCTCATTGGCTAATTTTCATTGCCAATAAGCGGACAGACACATGAGCTTTTAATTTATGCAATGCGTCAACGAGCGAGAGCGGGCAATTTAACAATTTGTCATCGTAAAAACAAATTGACGTCAGTGTTTTATGCGTCTGTCCTGTTATTGACAATGAATTTCGTCATAACGTTGCGGATCCACTCGGCTATTGTCTCGTGGATCCACAACTACTTTGACAATGTTATAATGAAATTAACGATCAAGAACAGGACAGACGCACGAAAACCTGACTTCAATTTTGTTAATCAGTTCAACTATGAATATAAAACAACTTCTGTTCTATTTACAATTTTGTTCATTACAGTGCCCAAATAGCTCTATGGGACCAATCCTCAAGAACTTCAGTAAAACAAAGTTGATGGATCAGTCAGTCAATTGGCGATGATTGAGTGGTTAATAGTATAACATTACAATTAATCAATATTGAGACCACACATGCTATCATAGCCAGTGCAGTAGTGATCTTACCTAAGCCAACCCATCCATGGATTTTTTCTTGTTTTAAAAAAAAAAATTAGCAATAATAGTGATCATTATCATCCCGTCAATGACATTGGATCCATATTAAAAGCCTAGCCATATGTTTTAGTGCACTCATTCGTTTAAACTTAAACCGTTTGATTACCATGTTCCTCTTCAAGACGTGACATAAGATTTCGACTGTGGCACAAAGCTTGGCAGAAACTTTGAATTTCAGCAAATGAAGATTCAATGGAAGACAACACTGACAACTACAAAAGGACAGAACTAAACAAGACTCACCAACAGCCAGACAGATTTTTTTGTTCAGAATGTTTATTGTACATAAACTATACGAAGCACCGTCATGAGCTCACTGGACTATGTTGATGACTTTGCAAGTGTAGGCTGTTTGATGGGTTAACAGCAATCAGGAATATTTCAAAGAAGAATAATTTTTTGAAAGAAGCACTTGTTTTCTCTTACAGTTAAACAACCACTGGGGCCAGGGGATTCATCAAACAATCCGAGGAATGGACAACCTTGGACCACCAGTTAACAAATAGATTCCATGTTACCGTGCATCTGTTCAGTAATAGATCACAGATGATGTCAAAATGTGGTAACAACAATAAAGTGGTACATGAAGTGATAGCCGAGTGTGTCACTGATCAGTTCTTGCCACATTTTGAAATTTTCTGTGACCTATTACTAAGCAGACGCACAGCAACATGGAATCTACGTGTTTTGTATGATAGAGAAAAAAAAAAACATTGTTAATGACGTCATCTATCCATTTGTCCTTCAACAGATCAGAGGTAAGAATCAATCCAAATGTGAGAATAACAACTATTCGACCTATTATAAAAATCATAAAATTAAAAATTATAGGTATACCGAGTGACGATATCATTTTAATCCACAAGTGTGATATCATGTGTGATATCATTTTTGAACCTTTAACTGTACTTTAATGTTACTGTATGATCGAAACATCTTCGCATCTTCCTCGGACGACTACGACAATCTTCGCCTATCTTCAAACATTTTCGGACATTTTCGGGAAATGTTGGGAAACGTCCTGTGGCCTTCGGACAACTTTTGGAGAGTCTTCAGAAATCTTTGGAAACTAGTCGGAAGTCTTCGGAAAATTGTCATAAACATCGTTATTAGTATCTTGATGTATTGTGGGGATTTTATATAAATAAAAAGAAAATTACATGGTCGCTTGAACATACGGAATTTTCCTTCTTATGCAGAAGATTATTCCACTCGTTTCCTACGCTCACTCATGAAATATTCACCCCTCGAAGATAGATTTCGTATCTCCGCGCGGCCATGTACACAATAATGAGTATGACCTCAAGAAGCAAAACCACCAAAATATATTTTCATTGTTGGAAAACTAAAAATAATAAAAATGCTATATAAGTACACTGCATTTTAAACTACGTGTTTTGATGAGCTACGCATGCGTGAGTTTGTGATTTAAAATTGAAAACGTCTGCCAGAAAAAAAATAGTCTCTCCACAGACGTTTATATTTTTGCTTCGAGTGTTTTGGCTTAAACAATGAAACCCTCTAGTTTTGTCTTTTCCCAAGGCCACTGCATCTGTCTGCGTTTGAGCAGTTAATACGTTTTCTACTGGTCTTGAAGAACTCGATCAACGCAAAACATACAACACTGAGCAGAAGGTCTGTGAACAAATTCCTCCTCCAAAGACAATGAAAAGTCTCAGCCTCAACCACAGAAGAAGGGAAGGCCTTCCATCACTGATTCAGGCGACGAGAACTGAACTTTTAAGCATGAAGTAGACTATATTTTTTCCTTCTGACTTCAGAACTGCTTAGATTATTTGTCATGCTCGAATGAGTTTTCGTCACATGACATCGTTTTGCATGCTAAATGAGCCGCAAAGGCGTTTCCGGTTCCGCTATTTTCAACAAACCGGCTACTGGAACAAATACACAAAAATCTAAAATTTAAGGCGATAAAATTAAGCTATTTCAAAATGGATCTTGTGATTTCAAATCGAACTCGCGCTACGCGCTCGTTCGATTTTGAAATCACGCGTATGATTTCAGACCAAATTGCACTCCACTCAGTTCAATTACCATTATATATCTATAGTTATAATTAATAGCAAATATCACTATTTTCATGCCACTGAGTTGCATTTGATCTTATGATACAGCTATTCTTCTTTGTTCTTTCCAGTTAACCCACGTTGCTAATTATTTGTCTTACAAAATTAGTACGAGCATTGTTCGGTTATTTTTTTTCCGAAAACGAGCTGTTATCAATGTATTTCTAATCAGCATATCTCGCTTATTACTGAATTATATCCAGTGTCAGATTCTATAAAAGGAAAACGATCTCCTTTATTTAAGTGATTAGGTTAGTATGTTATTTTTTACTGAGGTTTATTGACCCTTCTGGCCTCCACTGGCCAGGCTAACTTGAAAAAAAGATCTTGCTGACATTTTAAAAAGGCTCAGTCACGTTTTTTTAGGTTGTTTTGGCCACATACAAATCACCTTCAAATTGAAGTAACCTAAAAATAGTGGGTTACCAAGATAGGAACACCAAGGAGACAATAATAAGCCATATTGGAACAAACTGACATGGATTACAAACGAATTATAACTTGAGAGATTTAGCCGGCTAAACAGGCCTAAACGTTTTAAGGTGCGGAAGCCGTGACGAAGCTTCTTCAAGATATCCACGAGCAGAAGGCGCGTGTCGAGTTTGTATTATTTGCGGTAAGCTTTGGATACACTCTCTGTAACAGACCTTCTGAAACGTGGTGGTTCACCGGGCTTTTAACAAAAACTCTACCAGGGCAAGAAAGAAATCCACTAGGTTGACCCAATTCTAAACTGTATTTTCTAACTCAAATTTTTAATATTAGGACTAATTGCTTTTAAGAATATTTTTTATTTAAATTCTCGATTTATCTTAGCGAATAAAGTAATTGTAAGTAGTAATGTTATTGTAAATAGTTGTGCGTTTTTGTGCGTTTGGCTCCGGATCTGGGCAGCCACTCCCTACGTTTACGACTTAAAATAAACCTACCTTACCTTACCTTAATTCTTCACCAGGACAGTACCAGGGAGTTCAATGTTATGTATAACTTAATCATCATGCAAAACTTTGTGACTCAGTATTTAAGATGCTAGGGTTGATGATGGCAAAAGACTTTAAGTTATTGCATTAAATTTTCAAAACTGCGTCAACTGAAGCAACTCAATATACATAATTTAGTTTCGAGACCACAATGTCTGTCCAAAATGTTCGGTAAATTGTACGTCATTTTAATGCTAGCTTGTTTTCCTTATCAAAGAAGGAACTAGAACGGAATTCCAAAATCGTGACCTTCACTTGCAGGAGAAAACGCCACACCAGGGCCGGGGAAACTAAATTCGATATAAGGGAGAAGTCAAATTGATCAGGAGGGCCATAGAGGGCACAATCTGATTCCACCAGGGAGGGCAAATTAATCCACCAGCTTGCATGGGTTTCACCAGGTCTGTTACAGAAGAGTGTATACAGTAAGAATAAAGGTTTCAGGATCCAAAACGAATAGATGTGAAAAGATGAAAGAATAGAATTAAACAAGGCAACAACGAATGACTAGCGACAACAAGAGTAAAAGAAATAGGCACCCTGAAAGGAAGTTAGAGGTTAGACACGTTAGAGGTTAGCCCTATGTGAAACCTCCCTTGAAATTACAAACACGAACGAATGACAAAGCACATAAATAGATTTTCGTTCGAGCAAAGTTTGAACATCGAAGTTTTAAATCAGTTTGCTGTATTTTTTAACACTTCTCTCTTTGTTGTATGTATGCGCCATTCAGAGAGAAGATGGCAAAGTTGATGTACGTTTTTACGGTTGCGGTACTGCTTGGAATGATAACTCCGGATGAAGGAGCGCACACCATAAGCGCGATTGACGACTACCAAGCTGACTACAACAGTTATGATACCGCCGACGGCATCTACGAAGTTCGTGACATCAGCTATGATACCGCTGACGATATCGACGAAGCTCGTGACATCAGCTATGACACCCCCGACGACATCGACGAAGTTCGTGACATCAGCTATGATACAGCTGACGACAGCAACGAAGCTCGTGACATCAGCTATGATACCGCTGACGAAAGCAACGAAGCTCGTGACATCAGCTATGATACCGCTGACGACAGCAACGAAGCTCGTGACATCAGCTATGATACCGCTGACGACAGCAACGAAGCTCGTGACATCAGCTATGATACCGCTGACGATATCGACGAAGCTCGTGACATCAGCTATGACACCCCCGACGACATCGACGAAGTTCGTGACATCAGCTATGATACAGCTGACGACAGCAACGAAGCTCGTGACATCAGCTATGATACCGCTGACGAAAGCAACGAAGCTCGTGACATCAGCTATGATACCGCTGACGACAGCAACGAAGCTCGTGACATCAGCTATGATACTGCTGACGACAGCAACGAAGCTCGTGACATCAGCTATGATACCGCTGACGACGGCAACGAAGCTCGTGACATCAGCTATGATGCCGCTGACGATAGCAACGAAGCTCGTGACACCAGCTATGATATCGCTGACGACAGCAACGAAGCTCGTGACATCAGCTATGATACCGCTGACGACAGCAACGAAGCTCGTGACATACATACATACTTTATTTGCAGCTCCCCAAAGGGGCTTTTCAGTTACAAATGGAATAAAAATGATAAAAATACGTCAATTAAAATGAATAAACAAAATGGGAAAGGAGTCTAAAATTAATTACAGTATTAAAGATTTAAAAATTTACAAAGTTTAAAATTGAATATTAAGAATTTACATTATTAACATTTAAAATATGTTTGATCAAGTGTCCCTTAAAAGCTTTCACCGAGGGTAAACTTTTCAAATCATCACTCAGCTCATTCCAGATTTTTGCTCCGCGATATGCAAAGGATGTTTGTCCGGTAGCCAGTCGGCAACGTGGAATGTTTAAGTCATTACTCTGTCTGGTGTTTCTTGTAGCGATTTGAGATCGGAAAATGAATTTATCAATCAAGTTGTCTGGAACAAGATTATGAATACATTTGAAAGTCATCACAGCGTCATTTATGTAGAGTCTATCGCTGACCTGCAGCCAATTCAAGGATTTGTCTTCTTCTCCAATAAATGCTTTATCCTGTTTATTTCTACCAGTTTGTGCATGCAGTTAGAAGCTGTTTTTGTAACGTGATCGCTTTAAGTTAAAGATTGATCAAGATAAAGACCAAGGTCTTTGGCGACAATGACGGGATTGATTTCTTTTCCAAGCATTAAGACAGGTACTGCAGGCAATTGACGGAGAACTTGCGGCACGCCAATAAACAGAACTTTGGTTTTGTCCGGGTTAATTAGAAGAGAATTTTTGCAGCACCAGATAAAGATATTTTTTAGATCCTCATTCAAATTGTCGATTGCAGTAGTTGTATTAGTTGAAGGAAAAGATAAATAGAGTTTGTTATCGTCAACATAGCAGGCAGATTTGCAGTGTAGACGGACAGACAACAGGTCATTTACGTAAATAGTGAACAGAACTGGTCCCAGAATTGATCCCTGGGAGACACCATATTTCAACGGCAGTAGGGGACCGTTCATTTTTTATGAGGGAGGGGGGGGGGCTGGTGGGATTTGGGAAGCACCATTTAAAAATCGCATGACCCCCCCTCAGCTTACCAATTTTTTCACATGGCTCCCCCTTATAGCGGTCATTTTTTGGGATGACCCCCCCAAAAAAAAAATTGAACAAACAATATTTAGATTTCAACTTTTTTAACATTTCTCTATTATCCCCCTACTTCACGTTATTATGCTCACTATGAAGACAATATTTACAATCCCTATACTACAGAGAGCTGTTGTTTAAAAAACAAATCAAAAGAAAGCGAAGTCAATTTCGGATCTCCTAGTTATGGCTCGCGCTGAGCGTGTGGCATTTGGCCTCTCATCGGCATCTTCCTCATCTGAATTGATGAATGCAAGAATGACGTCACTTGAGTCATCTTCTCCCCCTGCTGTCAGCACTTGCCCTGTTGTCATTTTGTGTCAATGTCCTGGCATTTCTCAGTGTTGGTTGGCCAGCTCTGAGAGGACTCTTCTGCTGCAAGCGTGAATGTCTTACAATTGCTTTTACTTTCTCACTCTTGCTGTTTTCCAAATGCTGCTTCAGCCCGTGGTGGTTCAAGTACTTGTTTAGTTCTGGAACACGTAGCTTTTTAAGCTTGGTTAGATCTTCGCACAACTCAGTCCAAGGATAATCCTCATATGATTTATCTTTTGCGTCCCTACTTAACTTTGCCTTTTCTTCTGCTCTCTTTTTCCTTTTAAATTCCAGCACTTCAAGATGCTGAAGATAATCCACCACAAACTTTGATTTGACAATAAACTTATCTGCAAATAGAGCAACGCTCTCTGGGTCAGATAAAACCAGCCTGCCACTTCCATGCTCTTTCTTCGCTTGGACCCTTGGCTGTCAGTCATCTGGATCACGCCCTTCTTTTGGGGTCTTCTGGTAGGAGAGGTAGTGGTATTCCGGTAGGCAGGAATGGTCAGGAACTGGTTTGGGGTATCTTTCTATGGGTGGTCCAGTCCATTCACAACAAAAAGAACAAATTTCTCCTACCTTTTCTTGACAGGACAACTTTAAAAACTCTCTGTAGTTCTCCCCCTCCTCATAGTGCTCATTCATAAACTTCTCAATCTTACAGAAGTAACAGTGGCCTAGAAAAGAGTCTTTCCTTGCTCCTGCATTGTGATACTGAACCAAGTACGAAGTGTTGTGAAAAAACTGGAAATCTGTTGAAGATGTGTTGTGTGAAACACATTGTCACATTTAAAGCAGGGCGAAGAATTTGCCCACAGTTTTAATGTAAAACAGATCAAATGTATAGAAGCTAAGTTGACGAAGGTCACGCAGGACATGGAAGCACTAGAAAATAATAAGAGCAATTATAACAGCATATTCAAGGGCATACTCAAACAGCACATCAACAAAAGGAGAAGGAAAAAAGAAAACCGCAGAAAGTCAAATGAAAGAAAGAGGAAGCGGACTGAAAACAACGTCCAACGACTTTATGGAATCTGTGTTGGAAACCCGCTAGGAAATGATCTTCCACAATGCCTTGTGTACCCTCCTAGAACGGCCGTCCCGGAAGAGTGTATTAAAGTTGAGGATGTTGCTACGTTGTTATTTGGAAGAGATGGGCCATACATCGCACAGCTCTTGGAAGGGAATTATTTCACCAATACTGCAAGAAGCAGAATCACCACAAACCTTGAGCAGGAAGTCAGATATTATGTTTACACCTTCATGTACCCTAAAGAGTACACTCTGACGGAAAGCATTGCTGCTTCTTGCAGCATTGGTGAAAGAGACTCTCATAGCAGCACAAGCGGCGACGAAGAACTCAACGACAGCGAAGATGAAGATGAGTGCCAGTGAAAGTTGCATTCGAAAATAACAGTGTTAAATACTTCTTTTCAGCAGCTACAAATGCTTTTTGTCGCCAAACGTTTTTTTAAAGCAGAAGGAAAGTTTGTAATAAATTTGTATCCTGCCTTCTATGTTTATTCTATAGCAATTTTTTTGATATTCAAACATCATGCCATTTTGAAGTTTTACTAAAATATTTCACGTGACTCTCCCTTTTCCCTTATTTTTTTGGGATGTCCCCCCCTCGGAAGCCATTTTTTTTCGCATGGCCCCCCCCCCTAAATCCCACCAGCCCCCCTACCTTATAAAAAATGAACGGTCCCTAGGTCGGAAACAGTGTCATGGGTGCGAACCCGTTGGCAGCGGCCCGTAAGATAGCTGTGAAACCAGTCCAAGCTTCGAGAGGAGACACCAAGTGCTTGCAGTTTCTGCAATAGAACAGTATGTGAAATGCTATCGAAGGCCTTTGACATGTCCAGTAACACTACAACAGACACTTTTTTGCTATCCATTGCCAGCAACAGGTCATCTGTAACACACAGAAGGGCAGTTTCCGTCGAGTGGAGTTTACTGTTACCACCCTGGCTTTTAGCCAACTTCTTCTTTTTAGTTAGGTAATCCACAAGCTGTCGATGAACAAGACGTTCAGATACTTTCGATAATATGGGTAAAAGAGAGATTGGACGATTATTACATGGATCTTCAAAGTCACCTGACTTTAGGACCGGAGTTGCCTCAGCAATTTTCCATTGCCTTGCAAAGGTCCTGGTGTTGAATGAATTATTCATGATACAAGTTATTGCTGGAAGAGTGGGTGACAAACTATCCTTGAGTACTTGTGCAGTGATTTTGTCATGACCAGGTGCTTTATTGCAGGAAAATCCCTTAATAACACATTCAACATCTTTGACATCAGCTATGATACCGCTGACCATAGCAACGAAGCTCGTGACATCAGCTATGATACCGCTGACGACAGCAACCAAGCTCGTGACATCAGCTATGATACCGCTGACGACAGCAACGAAGCTCGTGACACCAGCAATGATACCGCTGACAACATGTGCGAAGCTCGTGACAACATCTACGATACCGCTAACAGCATCTATGAGTAAGCATACGGCAAGACAAGCCCCAAGAAAAGTTGACCTTGTGTTAATGCACAAATGGGAAAAATTGAGGCCCTATTAGGACTGAGTTTTGGGGATACCGAATATATAGGGTAAAAAAACTTAGGGGATACCGGATATAGTAGGGCAAAAAAATACTTAGGGGATACCGGATATAAAGGGAAAAAAACTTAGGGGATACCGGATATAGAGGGTAAAAAAAACTTAGGGGATAAGATAAGATAAGATAAGAACTTTATTAAGGTGTCAAAGTCGCTACCATACAATGTATACTAATTGGGGACACCTAACTACGATTACTTATCTAATAATTAATAAAATAATAAAATACATGTACGTATGTAAGTGTTTTAAAATATATATATAAAACAAACAATGGGTCATGGAGTAAGATCAAGTTTAGTTTTTACATAAAGAACAGTCTCTACAAGTACTGTCCAGCAGGCTAGTGAAATCAACCAATTTAATGCGCTTTTTAAAAGTGTGCAACGATTCAGAAGATCAAATAGATTTGCCGAGTTTGGACCAAATGACAGGGCCTAAATAAGTCAGGCTATGTTTGCCATGAACAACAGTCCGAAATCTGGGTATGGTGAAATCAGAATTTCTAAGGTGATATTGCGAATTGGTAACAACAAATAATTCCGCAATGTAAGGAGGCGCCAGACCATTTTTGACTTTATGCATTATGGTTGCAATGGCTTGCAATTGTCGCGTATGAAGTGTTCGTAGTTTCGCTCTTTGCAAGAGTTCCTCATACGTCGATTTATTGTCACAATAAACAGCTCGTAGTGCTCGTTCCTGAATTCGTTCTAGTTTTCTGGCATCAGAAGAACGACAAAAATGCCAGACAGTCTGACAGTATGTGAGATGAGGTAGTATAGCAAATTTGACAATGTGTAATTTAGCTGATGTCGGAATGAAATTACGTAATCTCAGAAGAACACCAGTTTGACAGGAGGCTTTTCTACAAACATTGCTTACATGACTCGAAAATGATAGTTGATTGTCTAAGGTAACCCCTAAAAGCGTTACCTCTGGTTTCTGATCAATTACAGTGTCATTAATAACAATATGTAAATCCTTAGACAGTTCCTCGGGCCCAGACTCATCACCTGATACTTTGAAAAATTTCCTTGTAAAAAGTTGTTGTTTTACCACTCAGAGATGTTGTTTCCTTCCGCTTTCCGCTTCCTTAGTTGTCTTCGCCACTGAAAACAGTTGGTGGTCATCCGCATACATAAATAACCTGTTTTTATCAGTGGAGAGGTGTAGATCGTTTTGGAAAACATTCCAAAGAAGAGGCCCGAAGGCCGATCCCTGGGGACATCCTCCCGCGAAAGCGTACCAATCACTTGTTGTTTCCTGACTGATCCTAACCCTGTTTTTCCCATTTGTGAAATATAGGGGTGGCGAATGGTCCTTTAAAAACCCATGGTCTCGCAAAATTTTCGCCAAATTTCACAGATCTCGCAGCCTCGTCTTTTAGCGGTTATGTGCGTCTCACAGTCTCGATTTTTCTCACAAAGCTGTCTCGCAGTCTCGATTTTTTTCAAGGCTAAGAAAGTCGTTAAGTACCAGTCTGCTTATTTTTTATAAAGTTAAATGACATCACAGCATCTTAGAACCTGAACGTCTTGAGTTCGCATTTAAAACACTTTGAAGTCTCGGTCTCGCAATTGAAGAAATCAAAATGTCTCGGGCTCGCAAAGAAAAACGCTAATCTCGTCGTCTCGCAAAGTCTCGCATTTACCATTCGCCACCCCTAAATATGATCGCATTAGGGCTAGTGAGTTACCAGACACCGGATATATAGGGTAAAAAAAAAAACCTAGAGGATACCGGAGATATAGGGTAAAAAACAAACTTAGGGAATACCGGATATATAGGGTAAAAAAAAAAATTGGGGGATACCGGGTATATAGGGTAAAAAAAACATAGGGAATATCGGATATTTGTGGAAATCATTAATGGATAAGGGATATTTAGAACAGCTTTTCTGGGGTATGGAGTGGGAAAATTGTTAGTTCATGAAATTGAAATTTACGGCATGCATTTTGGAAAAGTGGGACAGGGATGAAAATTAGATTAAAGATGATTTCCAGTCTGCACTGTGCACCCTCGAGAGTTTATTTGCGTTTTTTGTTTCGTTTCATGTAATACATCACACAATGTAAACATTTCGCAACTGCTCACATGACGTAAATTCAAAGTTTCAAAACAACCGCCATTATGGATGCGAAGCGGTCGAAGCTTTATGCTTCGTTCTTTCTCATATTACTTGCTGAAACAACTTCGCAGCTGTAAAAATCAATGAAGCTGTTGGAAAAAGAATTTGAAAGGCTTCAAAACATTCCATCGAGTGAGATTTAGAATGTTTACAAACATTAGGGTGCTGAGACTGCGCAGTACAGACTGGAAATTATCTTTAAAGAGAGCACGTTTCGAAAACGTGACAGAGTTATCAGTTTCACGTGTTATGACCTTGGTAGCTTCTCTCTTCCGTCATCAATATTTCTTTAATTAAAAACATATACAGCCATTCCGAGAACGGTCTGCCTACAGAATGGACTGCTCGCAGTCTACCTATAGAAGTGTAACAGCGTACGTGGCAATGCTAAGGCATTATGGGTAAAGGTAGTTATCTCTTCCTTGATCGAAGTTCACCGCGGTGTAGGAGTAACTACAAATAAAAGTATTCATTGTTTTTCTTTCTTTCAGGCTGAAACACCGTGAACTTCAATTACCGTTGCTAAGCTAACACTACCAATAATTTCTTTCGGCATTGTCGCGTAGGCATTTACGATTTTGTAGGACAACTTTTCTCGAAACAACTGTATCGATGTTTATTCGTTATTTCCTGCAAAAAAAATCCTTCCGTTTCGCACTCGTTCAACTACAGGAAGATCGAAACATCCCAGTCAACAATTAAGTTTTGAACCATTAGCACAGCTACATAACCGCCCGGGACTTAATCATTTGGATTGAAACCAGACTGGAACGCACTCTCTTAACTTCTGACCTCAAAGAGATGAAGCGTAACTATTTTTTTTCTGTGTGAAAATGTTGATAGACAGATAGTATCAAAACCAAATTGGATCAATACGTTGGAATTAATAACACTGGAGATAAAGTGTTCAAAACAGGAATTGAACTTATAAGGACTGCCGAAAACCATTAGGCTCTTCAAGCCGGGAAAAGTACATTTATTGACTTTTTTTGTGCGCACAAAACGAACCTTGTAAACTAGTAACAGGCAAAATGAGCTTACATTATCACTTAAGTCTCACTAAAATGATTAAAATCATCTTTTCTGGTTGGTATCAATGTTTGTAAAGAATTCACTTCCTTATTAATGTGTTTTTGAATGGCAGGGAGAGTTGTTTCATTTTCCTTTCATCGCAGAGCTTCAGTTCCCTCTCCAAAAATAAGCTTAGTCTGTTTTGGCATGAGCAACGCCGGGGTGAAAAACCTGTTGCTGACCGTTCGCGTACTGGTTCATTGACAAATTAGACTGCCAGAAGTCTCTCTTTTCCTCGAAAATCCGTGGGGAAGAACGCAAAACAAGTAAGCGTGCGAGCGTAACTGTGAGCTTGACGTGCGAGCGGCGAGTGGCGATGCCGCGACCCGCCACATAGCGCGCACTTCACGCTTACAGTCACGCTTGGGTACTAACTTGTCAGTTTGCGTTCTCTCCCACGGATTTTCGGGGAAAGGAGAGCCTGCTCGCAGTCTATTGACAAAGTAATACAAAGCAGTGAAGGTAAAACCCACTGAATTGTTGAGTCATGTCGCCGATTCAGTTTTACACAAAGCGTGAGCACAGAGTGCTTGTCGGTATTGTTGATCCTGATTTCAGTGCAATTATCTGAAAATTGTGTCTGATCGATCCATACATAAGCAACCGTATTGGAGACATTTTTAATCAGGCAAACGTTCAAAGAAAAAGTTGTTTACTTATTTTGTATAAGAAAAGACCCTTTAAGAACTCAGAGGCTATTATTTTATATCGGAATAGTGTGCTATAACTCATCTCTGCATTACAGGAACTGTACAATCGGAAGAATAGAAAACATTTCGGTATTTCCGGAGAAATAAGCCCCCTCGCCCCAGGCAAATAACGTGATAAGATCAACAGGAAGAAATTACACGACCTTGTGACATCAATGTTTCTCAAACAGAGTTGAAATGTCCTCTTTTGGGAAAGTTAATTAAATTCAACGATATGACTAATTGCAATTAACATCCATCATCAATTTAGGGTTACGCCTTCAGATTAACAGGAAGCCGAGCTACCAGAATAGGCAGCGTTCGATATAGCAATATTCTCACATGGCTCCGAGGCTTTCAGTACAAACTTCTATATTTGGTGGTGTTTTCTTTATGTTCAAGTCTCTCTTGGGAATTGAGAAAGCCTCGGAACCAGCATTTGACATATGACCACAAATCGAACGTGGCCTATAAGATGAAATGACACATTTGCGAGAGCTCACATACAGTTGAACCTGAAGCAAGGAAACGGAGATCTTTCTATTTATATCACAGTTTATCGACGAAAAATGAGCAGCAATACGTTGATAGAAGTTTTTGGTCACATCGTGTTCAGTTTTACACGAGGAGTAACAGAACACTACAATCCACAAGAACCTGAATACACGGCAGAGTCTTTTGGCTACGATCCTCTACAAAGCACAGGTCGAGAATGGTATTATCATCCTGTTCGCGAGCTTATTTACCAGGAGTACAGCGACAGAGAAGCCACAAGCTTAGACTATCTAGCGTCTAGCCATCTTGATATAAAGGTTTTAAACGCGTGCTCAGCAGAGGAGAACGAAGAAACACAGGAAGATCAGCAAGATAGAGCAATGGCTTGGAAGCGACTCAGACCATCCGCTCTCCGAACAGTTTGTAACTCAATGTACATTGGAGCTTTGATTTCACTACTAACTGCCACCATTATAGGCTCAGAATACCTGTTGATATCTTATATCTCTTACAAAATGGGACTCAACTGCGAATTTCACCCCGAGTGGTCAATTCCAAAACAATTACAATGGATAAGATCAGTTTCCAGTATAATATCTTGCGCATTCATTTACTTGTGGCCCTTTGCATGTTTTCTATTTGTTTTTCGTCCATATCAGTTGAAAGGTTTGAAAAGGAAACTGTTCTTAGTTTGTTGTTTTGTTTACTGTTTAGATTCAATTTATCGTGTGGCCCTGCAAGCCCTAGGAATTTCTCATTCAAAGATTTCTTCTCTACAAAAGATTCCACTCAATGCTTTGTTTTCTGCCAGTGTAGGCTGGCAAGTCTATCTTCTAACAATTCATTTCCGTATGCGACGGACAAGGAAACAGCAGCTGACATTTTTCTTAAAAATGATACTACCTGGGTGTTCCCATGTATTCATTGGTTACACTGCATCCTTTTTTATTTACCCGGCGTACAGGAAACAAAACGAGGAAGGCAAACTGTTAATTGCACTCTTCGCTCCTCTCATTGGAGTCATAGTCAAAACAATCTCGCGAATTTCCGTTCAGCGGTTATGGAACATTACCCATCCGGGATATTCGTATGCCTTGTTGACACCGCTGTATTTTGGATCAGCGGTTGTATTTCGAGTGTTACAAGCGGATCTTGACAGTGTAGAATCAATTGCCATTCTTGGAATAATTCACGGAGCGTTAGAAGTCGTAGAACGAAGCACCATGGTTGTGATTGATCACATTTGCCATGTGATTTGGAAAAGAACATCAGCTCCTTGGGGAAGTTTTCGTACTCCTCGCCGTGAGAGACTAATGGCTGATATCGCTATCACGAGCATGTTGTTTGAATCTACTGCTATAGTGTCTGTTAACGGCTTTTTGTACTTGTATCAATTTATTTACTTACAAAACGATTCCCTTTTAAACCTGCTGCAGTCTTTCGCCTTTTGTACTTCAGTTCAACTGGTGATCGAGTGGTTTTTCACTAGCGTTTCTCTAGCGATCGAGACTCGCTATCAGAATATGGCTGTCATGGCTGTTTGGCGAAGACAATGGAAAAGACATGTTTTAGTCGCGATCGTAAATGTGGTACCATTAGCTTTGTGGACTGCTGGACACCTTTTAGTAATCGTACATGAACGCTTTAATGAGTCCGTGAACCAGCCTTGTAAAATCCCTTTTTCTTGACAGTTAGACACATAAAAAGCGCGCCGTCCTCTGTTGGGGCCAAGCTTGTCTGGGCAATTTTAACTAATGTAGTAAGGACATCTCCTTGATGATGACTAAGGATGAACCGGTAATACAGGCTTAAAGTTGCCGATTAAGGGGAAATGATGTTGCGAACTTTTCTTCATCTTACCGTCTTGGCAGGACACGGCGGATGAACTACACATTATACATAAATGTCATTTAACCTTAATTACTGAAGATGTTAGGTTAATCAGCTGAAAAGTAGAGACTGCTGAATAAGTTTAAAGCTTTGCATAGAATAACGTGAAAATATTACTTGCAGGATTTCCTACAAAATAAAATCGCAGAAATCACACTTATGCGTGACACTTAAGTTGTATCACTGACTGAAGTTTATTGAAGAACATTTATTGTATAAAATCACCAATGGTGGGTGCCCTTAAATTAGGCATCACTTGACTTTAAGCAACTAATTATGTATTATGCCTTCTCAGAACTGATTAACGCTTTTGTTTTCGTTTAGTTTTCAAAACAAAGTTTCATTCTTGCCACCAGTTGACGAAACAGCTAACGCAACCTTTTAGTAAACGACGATCTCAACCAGGAACGAAAGCGTTTTTTTTTCGTCTCACGTTTTGGTTTGCAATGAATGATGAAAACGATTTTTTTTTTCCCACAAAGAATTGGGGTGGTAATTGTAACTGGAAAAAGATATATGTTACTTGCCGGCTGGGAGGTCCGTATAATGAAAAACTGTGACCGAGGTCTTGCGGAAATGCGGCCCGATTTTCAAGCCCGAGGTCACAGTTTTTTCCCTATACGGACCGACCCTAAGCCGGCAAATAACATTTTTATTTTTTTCCTGCGGTAAATTGGCTTAGAAGTTGGTTTGTTCACGCAACTTTGTCATTGAATTGGCTTACGTGCCGCCTACACACCATCGCAAAAAATCTAACGAGCGAACGAACGAGTAACTCAAGTACTGAGACAAAGAAAGATATATTAAAGGACAGCTTTATTTCCAGCTACGTTATGTTAGTTGCATCTAGTTCACCAGTTAAGTTCTCCAAAACTGCTTTTCCGGTGTGAAATTTCTGCAAAGTTGTACAACAAAAACAATTTCTATCAGTCGTTGCGAAACACTCGAAATCAGTCTTTTTACCATAAATTGAGTAGCAGTTTTCGCGTAAATTCGTTGGGTGTGTTCCACAGAAATTTTCTTAGATACAGCAACGATCAGAGAGTTAAAATCGACTGCAATTGCCTTTTTTTTGCTTAAAAATTGCGCTGCGAGAGAAACACAGGATTGCGCGCTATTACAGCGCCGAGCTACAAACAGAAAAACTAACTCTCGCAACTTAAAAATACTCAATTCAATTTACTTACAGTGACTTTCCTTGACATTTTAAAGTGAATAGAGATAAACTTGCTTTGATTAATCATCGATAGAAGTGTAAAAAGAGCAAAGGGTGACGATTATTGCTAGTTCACTCACGAAAATTAACCAACATGACAATTTCACCCGCGCTGTTTCCCGCCGTTAGCGTGACCGTGGTCAGAGATAGGAAAATCCGGACCGCGCTACTGAAAACTAATCAGTTTGCAGGATTCGTTACCGTGCCCTCATGGGAAAAATAAAAGTAGTTACGTACTCTCTGTTAATTTTGGTTCTGTTTGCCTGAAAATTAACATACTGAATAGATTGCTAAGCAAACACTTTGGTAAAATTTGAGCCAATTTGCACATTGAGTATGTTAATTTTCAGCCCTAGCTTATTAAAATAATCGCTTTCTTATATTTACTTTTTCTTGATAATGGCGTCATGATCACTTTGAAACGCCGAGTCTTTCAGTCATTTTTGAATATCACTGCTTAAGCAAATCTCTTTTGATCAAAAATTTAAAATTTTGTCGAAAATTTTAAAAATATGCAGTCCTAGGAGAGGAACAAGAAACCGAATTTAAAAATCGAAAGAAAAAAAAAAGATATTCTTCTACCTGGTTTAATTTGTACAATTGCGTAGAACTAAATATCCTAAACTCAATAATGGCGAAAAAAATCATTCTCTAAAAAGATCATGACCTAAGTAAAGAAAATTTATTAATTCACATATATTGGGTAATTGTCTGGTTGCTCTAGAAGTTCCTTAAGATTCTTTGTTTTTTCTCGTATGGTTCTGATTGTTTTAATCCAGTGTTCAGGTTAGATCACAATAATGGACCTTAACAACTAACGCTATGTTTACCAAAGCCGCCAGTGTTACGGTAAATCTCGGTATAAAGAAGTCCGTATTTCTAAAGGCGAAGCCCGACAGGTGTTCCTCTTGGTTTCGAAAGTCATCGATTGTTTCGAAACTGACCATTTATTATCATTCATATCCACCACGGCACTTAAATTGAAAACCTTGAAATGAAGGCATTTACTTAGCTGATATTGTCGCGAGCATCAAGAACTAAGTGACTAATGCAGTAAGAATTTCACAGACTCAGTCAACCAGTTGGATTCTTCACACAGCAAGCTCAGGGTACAATTGGGATCAAAGATTTCCTTTGTCGAATGAGATGAGTAGCAGTACACTGATAGAGGTGTTTGGTCATATCGTGGTCAGTTTTACACGAGAAGTCACAGAGCACTACAATCCACAAGAACCTGAATACATGGTACAGTCTTTTGGCACAGGTCGAGAATGGTATTATTATCCTGTTGACGAGCTTATTTACCAGGAGTACAGCGACAGAGAAGTCACAAGTTTGGACTATCTAGCGTCTAACAGTCTTGAAATAAGGGTAAGAAACGCGTGTTCTCCAGAGGAGGACGAAGAAACGCAGGAAGATCCGGAAAATGAAGATAGAGCAATGGCTTGGAAGCGACTCAGACCATCCGCTCTCCGTACAGTTTGTAAATCAATGTACATTGGAGCTTTGATTTCCCTACTAACTGCCGCCATTACAGGCTCAGTATACTTGTTGATTTCTTATATCTCTTACAAAACGGCACTCAACTGCGAATTTCACCCAAAGAGGTCAATTCCAGTACAAATACAGTGGATAAGATCAGTTTCTCGTATAATATCTTGCGCATTCTTTTACCTGTGGCCCTTTGCATGTTTTCTATTTGTTTTCCGTCCATATCAGTTGAAAGGTTTGAAAAGGAAACTGTTCTTAGTTTGTTGTTTTGTTTACTGTTTAGATTCAATTTATCGTGTGGCTCTACAAGCCCTTGGAATTTCTCATTCAAAGATTTCGACTCTACAAAGGATTCCGCTCGATGTTTTGTTTTGTGCCAGTTTAGGCTGGCAAGTCTATCTTCTAACAAGTCACTTCAGTATGCGTGAGACAAGAAAACAGCAGGTGACTTTTTTCTTTAAAATGATAGTACCCGGATGTTCTAATTTATTTATTGGTTTGACTGCATCCTTTTTCATTTACCCGGCGTACAGGAAACAAAACGAGGAAGGCAAACTGTTAATCGCAGTCTTCGCTCCTCTCATTGGAGTCATAGTAAAGGCAATCTCACGGATTTGCGTTCAGCGGTTATGGAACATTGCCCATCCGGAATATTTGTTTGCATTGTTAGCACCGCTATACTTTGAATCAGCGGTTGTATTTCGAGTTTTACAAGCGGATCTTGGCAGTGTGGAATCAATTGCAGTTCTTGGAATAATTCACGGAGCTTTGGAAGTTGTAGAACGAAGCACCATGGTTGTTATTGATCACATTTGTCACGTGATTTGGAAAAGAACATCAGCTCCTTGGGGAAGTTTTCGTACTCCTCGCCGTGAGAGACTAATGGCTGATATCGCTATCACGAGCATGCTGTATGAATCAACTGCTATAGTGTCTGTTAACGGCTTTTTGTACTTGTATCAATTTATTTACTTACAAAACGATTCCCTTTTAAACCTGCTGCAGTCTTTCGCCTTTTGTACTTCAGTTCAACTGGTGATCGAGTGGTTTTTCACTAGCGTTTCTCTAGCGATCGAGACTCGCTATCAGAATATGGCTGTCATGGCTGTTTGGCGAAGACAATGGAAAAGGCATGTTTTAGTCGCGATCGTAAATGTGGTACCGTTAGCTTTGTGGACTGCTGGACACCTTTTAGTAATCGTACATGAACGCTTTAATGAGTCCGTGAACCAGCCCTGCAAAATGCCTTTTGCTTGACGGTTGGACACATAAAAGCCGTCCTCTGTTGGGGCCAGGCTGGTCTAGACAATTTCAACTAAAGTAGTAAGGACATCTCCTTGATGATGACTAAGGATGAACCGCTAATACAGGCTTAAAGTTGCCGATTATGGGGAAATGATGTTGCGAACTTTTCTTCATCTTACCGTCTTGGCAGGACTCGGCGGGATGAACTACACATTGTACATAAATGTCATCACCTTTATTACCGAAGATATTAGATTAATCAGCTGAAAAGTAGAGATTGCTGAATAAGTTTTAAGCTTTGTATAGAATAACAAAATATTTCTTGCAGGATTTCCTACAAAATAAAATCGTAGAAATCCCACTTATGCGTGAGACGTTTTGAGTTGTATCACTGACTGAAGTTGACTGAAGAAAATTTATCATATAAAATTAAAAATTATAGGTATACTGAGTGATGTTATCATTTTTGAAATCATTTTTGAACCTTTAACTGTACTTTTATGCTGCTCTATGATCGAAACATCTTCGGATCTCCCTCGGACGACTACGGCAACCTTCGGTTATGTTCAAAAATCTTCGGACATTTTCAGGAAATGTTGGGAAACGTCCTGTGGCCTCAGTTCGGACAACTTTTGGAGCTTCTTCGGAAACTAGTCGGAAATCTTCGGAAAATCGTCATAAACGTTGTTACTAGTATGTTGATGTATTGTGGGGATTTAATATAACAAAAAGAAAATTACATGGTCGCTTGGACATACGAAATTTCTCTTCCTATGTTGAAACTTATTCCACTCGTTTGCTGCGCTCACTCATGAAATATTCAACCCTCGAAGAGAGATTTCGTATCTCCGCGCGGCCATGTACACAATCATGAGTATTACCAGGAGCCATAATCGGGGACGGAGACCGTAAGCGCGCGCCATCTCAAGTATTGGGGTTGTCCCCATGATATGGGACAATAATTCTATTTTTAGAACAAATTGCGCCATCACTTGCGGCACACGCGCGTACATGCTGCGAGGATTTTTGCGGATGTCGCGCGGGGGAAATGGCGTCCGAAATTCCCGAAATGTTTCATGTTTTTGCCCCACAACTCAACGCGTTTACGTCGGTTGGAATTTTGCTTAAGTATTTTCGTCGTAAGCTGCTCCAGTTTGAGTGAAGTAAGACAGTGTCGAATTTAGGCATGTTCCGCTGTAAGCTTACATATATCGCTGACCAAGTTGTGTTCCGACTGATGCTTCTTTTACATGAGCTGTACATTACTCCACTTTAAATTTCACATATGTTGAAGATTAACAGCTTTTCCATTACACAGCAAAAAACTAGCTGGATATATTTAGATATAGCAGAGCTTCAGGACTTCATAGTTTCCTAGCTCCTCTTGCCACACGCTTGCGAGGAATTTGTCAGTCTAAAAGTAAAACAAAATAATTGCTAGTTTGAGTTTCGCTTGAATTGTAAGCAACGCTTGATGTTTCATCAAGGCTTAACAACTTTACGTCCGTAGATACTGCTCAGTTTTATTCGTGTAAAAATCCAGTAAATTCTCTGTTGTCGATGAATGAGAGCGCCCGCCGATGCGTGTTTTGTACAGTCAGTAAACATGACAAATTGTACTTCCGCCGCACTTTCGTGTGAAAGCGTACATGTAAAGCGTAAATATGTTTAAGATTGATAAATGTTTGAGAACATATTAAAAGCTAAGCTGAAAGTATGTGAATAAAGCAGAAACAATCAGCAAAGTTACGATGATGCTTTCTTTAATCAACTTGGAATAACGATTTCGATTTTGATGATCGAGTTATCAAAACTCCTTGTCTATCGTCATTTTCGCAGTGTAAAACTTCACTATGCTTATGTTGAAGAAACACACATGATGTTAGTAGCCTTTTTTGCATTCGTGAAATTTGTTGCAGCATCTCAGCACAAAAAATAACGAAAGAAATCTTTGTCCAAATTTGTTGACAATTGAAAACACCGACTCGGACTTGAAAGTGCACGAGCTGCATGCACTATGCAAATGAGCTAATTGTACGCGTCAGACTTTCCTTTCAAAAACTTTTGCAAACTCACCAAACAAGCAGAGACAATAAGAAACCATCAAAACAGGTTTTTGTTATGATTAAACATTGTCTGAGAAACTCACAAATTAACTCGATACCAGAATAGAGAGTTTTCTTGCTATATTCTTAAGCATACGCGTAAGCTTACAACTAGCGTGAGCAGATCTTATTATTCATTCTCAGCGCGAGATTGAAGTCTTGTTTTCGACCCTGAAAACCTCACCTTTTCCTTTAGCTCAGAGCATAAAACTACATATAAACGCCCTGGTTCGTATTCTCTGCCTTATTCCCTGCCATCGCCGTGAAAAATACGCAAGAGAATCTCTCAACTCTCACCATTTGATCACGCAACGTGACAACATCCACGCGAGAGCCCCTGACATGTGCGTGAATCCGCGCGGATATAAGACGTCAGGATGGCGCAATTTGTTCTAAAAATAGAAAAATTGTCCCATATCATAGGTGCGTGCGAATCCCGAGACTTACGGTCTCCGTCCCCGATTATGGCTCCTGGTATGACTTCAAGAAGCAAAACCACCAAGATATATTTTTATTGTTGGAAAACTAAAAATAATAAAAATGCTATATAAGTACACTGCATTTTAAAAAAGGTTTTTTGATGGCTACGCATGCGTAAGACCGTGATTTAAAATTGAAAATGTCTGCCAGGAAAAAATAGTCTCTCCACAGACGTTTAGATTTCTGCTTCGAGTGTTTTAGCCTAAACAATGAAACGCTCTGTTTTTGTCTTTTCCCAGGGCCACTGCACCTCTCTGCGTTTGAGCAGTTAATACGTTTTCTACTGGTCTCGAAGAACTCGATCAACGCAAAACATACAACACTGAGCAGAGGGTCTGTGAACATTATAATCATCATCAGGATCAAAACCTCTTGAAAAAAGTCACTAAAAGCCAACTAAATTCTTGTACAAGCGAAAGCAGAGAATCTTAATTCGAGTACTTTTTAACCAGAAATGCAGTAAAATTACCATGGTGGGTGCCCTTGAATTTGGTATCACTTTAAGCAACTAATCATGGTTATGCCTTCTCAGAACTGATCAACGCTTTTGTTTTCGTTTAGTTTTCAAAAAAAACTCTCATTCTTACCTCTAGTTGACGAAACAGCTAACGCAACCTTTTAGTAAACGACGATCTCAACTAGGAACGAAAGCGTTTTTATCCTTTTCACGTTTTGGTTTCCAACGTATGTTGGAAACGATTGTTCTACAAGGAATTGGATTGGTAATTTTAAATGGAGAGAGAAGTAGTTACGCACTCTATTAATTTTGGTTCTATTTCCTGAAAATTAACATACGTACTGATTAGATTGCTAAACAAACCCTTTAGCAAAATTTGAGTCAGTTTGCACGTTCAGTATGTTAATTTTCAGCCCTAGATTACTTAAATATTCGCTTTCTTGTATTTATTTTTTCTTGATAATAGCGTCATGATCACTTTGAAACGCCGAGTCTTTCAGTCATTTCTGAATATCTCTTCTTAAGCAAATCTCTTTTAATCAAAAATTAAAAATTACGTCCAAACTTTTTGAAATATACAGTCCTAGGAGAAGAACAAGAAACCGAATTTAAAAATCGAAAAAAAATTAAGATATTCTTCTATCTACTTTAATTTGTAAAATTGCGTAGAACTAAATATCCTAAATTTAATAACGGCGAAAAAACTCATTCTCTAAAAAGATCATGACCTAAGTAAACAAAATTTATTAATTCACATAGATTGGGTAATTGTATCGTTGCTCTAGAAGTTCTTTAGGGTTCTTTGTTTTTATTCGTATGTTTCTGATTGTTTCAACCCAGTGCTCAGGTTAGATCACAATAATGGACCTTAATAATTAACGCTACGTTTACCAAAGCCGCCAGTGTTACGGTAAATCTCGGTATAAAGAAGTCCGCATTTCTAAAGGCGTAGCCCGACAGGTGTTCCTGTTGGTTTCGAAAGTATTCGACTGTTTCAAAACTGAACAGTTATTGTCATTCATATCCACCACGGCACTTAAACTGAAAACCTTGAAATGAAGGCATTTACTTAGCTGTTATTGTCGCGAGCATCAAGAACTAAGTGACTAACGCAGTAAGAACTTCACAGATTCAATTAACCAGTTGGATTCTTCAGACGGCAAGCCCAGGGTACAAGTGGGATCAAAAAGATTTCCTTTGTCGAATAAGATAAGTAGCAGTACACTGATAGAGGTGTTTGGTCATATCGTGGTCAGTTTTACACGAGAAGTCACAGAGCACTACAACCCACAAGAGCCTGAATACACGGCAGAGTCTTTTGGCTACGATCCTCTACAAAGCACAGGTCGAGAATGGTATTATTATCCTGTTGACGAGCTTATTTACCAGGAGTACAGCGACAGAGAAGCCACAACCTTGGACTATCTAGCGGCTAGAAGACTTGATATAAGGGTTATAAACGCGTGCTCAACAGAAGAAAACGAAGAAACACAGGAAGATCAGCAAGATGAAGATAGAGCAATGGCTTGGAAGCGACTCAGACCATCCGCTTTCCGTACAGTTTGTAAATCAATGTACATTGGAGCTTTCATTTCACTACTAACTGCCACCATTATAGGCTCAGTATACCTTTTGATTTCTTATACCTCTTACAAAACTGAACTCAACTGCGAATATCACCCAGAAAGGTCAATTCCAGTACAAATACAATGGATAAGATCAGTTTCCAGTATAATATCTTGCGCATTCATTTACTTGTGGCCCTTTGCATGTTCTCTATTTGTTTTTCGTCCATATCAGTTGAAAGGTTTGAAGAGAAAACTGTTTCTGGTTTGCTACTTTGTTTACTGTTTAGATTCGATTTACCGTGTGGCTCTATAAGCCCTAGGAATTTCTCAATCAAAGATTTCTTCGGTCCTGCTTTATTATTTGTACCATTGACCACAGCTTCCCGAAAAATATCTTTCAATTGAACTCATGTGACGGCCCTTCCGAAAGGAACGAGAAAGAAAAGCAAAATGTATATGTTAACTTTGGAAAGCTCATGAAAAGGATCGTAGACATACCAACAATAGAAAACTAAATAGTTTAGTCACGTGACGCAAAATTAGCGTGAAACGCTGGTTAATCAAAGACGCGCATCGGAGTTCTAATTGACGGACCAACTACCGCAAGCTTGAAGAGAGCTTAAGCGGAAGCAAATATTCATGTAGAAGAGCAAAAGTTGTTTCCTTTTTTCCTACTTTTTGGACAATGCATTGCGGAACAAAAAGCATTGCGACGGTAATTGTAAAATACTTTGGTAAGGAGTTTGAGTCGTCATGTACAGCCGGACAAATAAAAATTTGGAATCGACGCTGTTCGGACATTAAATGAGCTGAACCGAAAAGAAAGCGAAAAGTACACTGAGCTGAAATTATGAACTAAATTAGTAGTTCTGTACTTAACTGAAAGAGTAAGGATGAGACAAAAAGATGCCTTTTTTTCTTCAAGCGAAAAACAGCAACAATAGCATTTCAACCATTTCTTATCATCAAGTAATCGTAAAATCAACAAGGTACACTGAATATGATTATAAGATATTTCATTGCAACGCGCTGCTATACGCGCTGGAAGACTGTCAACCTACGCCCACAAGGTTTCCGGAGAAGGACAAAAACGAAACAACAGTTTATTGGCAGCTTTAAATATAGAGATTTTCATCTTCAAAGAGGCCACAAAGGGAAATAAAACCGTCCCAGCTCGCACAGATTTATAGAGCAAACGAAGGGTTGTTTACTGGGAACAACTACGATTGTGGTATTGACACTATCTACTTGTCCTAGTAAAATGAGTAGCAGTACACTGATAGAGGTGTTTGGTCATATCGTGTTCAGTTTTACACGAGAAGTGACAGAGCACTACAACCCACAAGAACCTGAATTCACGGCAGAGTCTTTTGGCTACGATCCTTTACAAAGCACAGGTCGAGAATGGTATTATCATCCTGTTGACGAGCTTATTTACCAGGAGTACAGCGACAGAGAAGTCACAAGCTTAGACTATCTGGCGTCTAACAGTCTTCAAATAAGGGTTATAAACGCGTGCTCTCCAGAGGAGGACGAAGAAACACAAGAAGATCAACAAGATGAAGATAGAGAAATGGCTTGGAAGCGACTCAGACCATCTGTTCTCCGTACAGTTTGTAAATCAATGTACATTGGCGCTTTGATTTCACTTCTAACTGCCGCCATCATCGGTTCAGTATACATGTTGATTTCTTATATCTCTTACAAAACTGAACTCAACTGCGAATTTCATGCAGAGGGGTCGATTTCAGTGCAATTACAATGGATAAGATCAGTTTCTGGTATAATATCTTGCGCATTCCTTTACTTGTGGCCCTTTGCATGTTTTCTATTTCTTTTCCGTCCATATCAGTTGCAAGGTTTGAAAAGGAAACTGTTCCTGGTTTCTTGCTTTGTTTACTGTTTAGATTCAATTTATCGTGTGGCCCTACAAGCCCTTGGAATCTCTCATTCAAAGATTTCTTCTCTACAAAAGATTCCACTCAATATTCTGTTTTCTGCTAGTCTAGGCTGGCAAGTCTATCTTCTAACAATTCATTTCCGTATGCGACGGACAAGGAAACAGCAGCTGACATTTTTCTTAAAAATGATACTACCTGGGTGTTCCCATTTATTCATTGGTTACACTGCATCCTTTTTCATTTACCCGGCGTACAGGAAACAAAACGAGGAAGGCAAACTGTTAATTGCACTCTTCGCTCCTCTCATTGGAGTCATAGTCAAAACAATCTCGCGAATTTCCGTTCAGCGATTATGGAACCTTACCCATCCGGGATATTCCTATGCCTTGTTGACACCGCTGTATTTTGGATCAGCGGTTGTATTTCGAGTGTTGCAAGCGGATCTTGGCAGTGTAGAATCAATTGCCATTCTAGGAATAATTCACGGAGCGTTAGAAGTCGTAGAACGAAGCACCATGGTTGTGATTGATCACATTTGTCACGTGATTTGGAAAAGAACATCAGCTCCTTGGGGAAGTTTTCGTACTCCTCGCCGTGAGAGACTAATGGCTGATATCGCTATTACGAGCATGTTGTTTGAATCAACTGCTATAGTGTCTGTGAACGGCTTCCTGTACTTGTATCAATTTATATACTTACAAAACGATTCCCTTTTAAAGTTGATGCAGTCTTTCGCCTTTCATACTTCAGTTCAGCTGGCGATCGAGTGGTTTTTCACTAGCGTCTCTCTAGCGATCGAGACTCGCTATCAGAATATGGCTGTCATGGCTGTTTGGCGAAGAAGATGGAAAAGACATGTTTTAGTCGCGATCGTAAATGTGGTACCATTAGCTCTTTGGACAACTGGAAACCTTTTAGTAATCGTACATGAACGCTTCAATGTGTCTGTGAACAAGCCTTGCAAAATGCCGTTTTCGTGACGGTTAAGAAACTTAAAAACCCTCCTCGTTTATCTAAACAACCTATACAGTAAGCGATCTCCTTAATGATCACTATGATCAAACGCTGACGAGTCAATAATAATTACGAGGACATTATCATCGAATATCATCTGAATAAGTTCTTTATGATACAGTCATAGAATAATAGGTTCTACTCGCCCCAAAATTTCGAACTGGCGAAGCTACAGGGCCAGACTTTCAAAGTAGTGAGCTTTCATCCCGTATGAGTCTTGGCAGCACAGAGCGCAATGAATTAGACGTTATTAGTATCACCCAACTAGTGGACTAATGCAAACCCTCCATTTTAATTGGCTACGCTACTAGTCCTCGAGTAGCGAAATTGGCGCAATCGAGCGTGACGCTTTCTTTCGTTTTATTCCCAAATAAATGTTTCTTCAACTTGCATTTGCTAACTTTATTATTGCCTTTTTTGTCCGACTAGTTGGGTGATACTAAAACAATTAGACACTTCGCCCTCAAGGGCCACGGGTCTAATTGTTAATTATATATCAATGTCATTTACGTTAATTATACATGAAATAATTCATATTTGAACTGCGGTGGTAGACGAAAGTGAAGAATGATCATCGCAGTAAATTTTCCAATTTAAGCAATTGCAAAGAAGAAGCCTGAAAAAATCAGGGCTTCAACGGGATTCGAGCCCGTGACCTCCGCGATACCGGTGCGATGCTCTACCAACTGAGCTATGAAGCCACACATTGGGAGCGAGGTCAATTAACTGAGTTCATATCTTCCCGTGAGGAGTGAAATGATGTGAAGTATATATGAAATAATTCATATTTGAATTTAAATTTTCCAATTTAAGCCCTGATTTTTTTCAGGCTTCTTCTTTCCAATTGCTTAAATTGGAAAATTTACTGCGATGATCATTCTTCACCTTCCTTTAATGTCATTTACGTTGGGTTAGGCTCAAAGTGACTGCCGTTGTTTGTCTGATCCACCACCTACTACTAACAAGCAAGCAGTCATATTCAAAAAGATTCTTCTATCTAATTGGGCATTGAGGAATTGATTAGATAAAGTTACTATTGCGACTGACTTATCAAGTGTTTTGTGACTGTTCTATCTGGCGTTTTCTCAAACGAACGCTTTATTGTTGACATAATAGAAATAAAGTTTACTGACGTTTCGCGAAATTGATATCCGTTGAACCAATTCTCCTTGAGACACCTCTCAAGAATAGCATGACATCGTCTGAGAAGGAACAACTAACGACGAAGCTAAACAAGATATTGCCTTTTGATTGCAAGCGTTAACTTTCTCAGATTTGACCAAACTGACTGCAGATGAGAGATGCGATTCCAGCAAATGCAGCTCGGACAGAAAGCCGTGGTCTAATTGGGTTTAAACCAGTCGCTTTACACCAAGTCCAAATACCTAGCTATTTGTCAACTCGAAGTTAATCAAGATAAATAAGCGGCCACCATACGGTGCTTAATTTATCTTTAAACACTTCCAGTTTATAAATATGGCCGGGCGTTTCACTTGGGCACTGTGCCGGGTGATCTCGCGCGACCACTTGCTAAGGACCTGTCCACACTACGCCGAAGGAATTTGAAAACGGAGGTTTCACTCTCCTGAAAACGCATCAAATGTTTTCAATCCACACTACGCCGGAGGAATTTGAAAACGGAGCTTTCACTCTCCTGAAAACGCATCAAATGTTTTCAATCCACACTACGCCGGAGGAATTTGAAAACGGAGCTTTCACTCTCCTGAAAACGCATCAAATGTTTTCAATCCACACTACGCCGGAGGAATTTGAAAACGGAGCTTTCACTCTCCTGAAAACGCATCAAATGTTTTCAATCCACACTACGCCGGAGGAATTTGAAAACGGAGCTTTCACTCTCCTGAAAACGCATCAAATGTTTTCAGTCCACACTAAGCCGGAGGAATTTTAAAACGCAACAATCACCGGTCATTTTGTATTTGTGTTTCACGAAAACTTGGTCAGGGAAATCACATAATTATCGTGACGTCATCGATTTCGAAAAGCTATTCAAATTTCGAAAAGTATTCAAATTTCTCCGGTTTGAAGAGCGTTTTTGAAAAGTTCCGTTTTGGTGACGGATTACTGTGGAGGTTAGGCCTAACAGTAGAAAAAAAAATGCGTTGTCAAATTTTTTCGCCGTACTGTGGACGCTGCCAAAGCTTTTCTCGTAGTTTTATGGCTCACTTTTCTAACAGAATAAACCTTCACATGAAAGACTGAGTTTCGTTTTCCACCAACTTTCTTTTCCTTCCTTTTTTGGAAGCATCAGACGCCAGTTAACGTTGTCACTCTTACCGAGCTCATCCCTGCTCTTTATTGTACGGAATTCGCTTTGTCTGGTCCGTACTATTCCCCGGTATGGCCATCGCGCTTGGTTAAAAAGATATATACATGTATATAAACTGATTGCTATACATGGTTGTCAGTGAATTCGGTTGCGAAAGTCATCTATTTCACCAAGAGAGCATGATCTTGATTTCACTAAGTAATTTTGGCTGTTTACTGCTGTTGGTGTCGTTAACGCATCAACCGACATAATTGTTTTGGTTCTTCTTCCGCCACGCCTTGACTTTTTAGGTGATTCTTGTTTAAACAAGAAAATGAAATGTTCATTTCACTGATGACTGTAATATTACTAGCTAGACAGCCATGCAGAGAAAATAACGATGAACACAGAGCATCACAGGCCAACTGAGGTTGTAGTAAAAATTAACGTAACCTTGTTTTTCTTATTGGCCAACCGGGACATTCTACTCTTTTTTTAAGCTTCCTTGCGTTACTATAGTGTTTCTTTCATTTTAAACACGCCCATCAATTTTCGTAAATTATAGCATTTATGTCAATGAAGTGAAATATGCTGTTCTAACAGTTGGAACATTTAAATAAAGTTTAGACAAGTCCTCTAAACGTTTGAAATTTCACTTTCCACCCCGACTTCACTGACCTCGTCATCGGTCAAATTTCAATCCTTTCTTTTGTCTAAGCCGAGAAAACTAAAAGTTGTGTATTGAAAACAACTACGATTGTAATATTGACACTACCTACTTTTCCTAGTAAAATGAGCAGCAGTACACTGATAGAGGTGTTTGGTCATATCGTGTTCAGTTTTACACGAGGAGTCACAGAGCACTACAACCCACAAGAACCTGAATACACGGCAGAGTCTTTGGGCTACAATCCTCTACAAAGTACAGGTCGAGAATGGTATTATCATCCTGTTGATGAGCTTATTTATCAGGAGTACAGCGACAGAGAAACTGCAAGCTTTAATTTTCCAGCATATGGTGGGCTTGATATCAGGGTAATAAACGCGTGCTCCACAGAAGAAAACGAAGAAATGCAGGAAGATCAACGACATCAAGATAGCGCAATGGCTTGGAAGCGACTCAGACCAGCGGCTCTCACAGCAATATGGAAATCAATGTACAATGGAGCTTTGATCTCACTTCTGACCGCAATCGTCGTGGGTTTGGTATACATGTCGATCTCTTACGTCTGTTATAACACTTTGCACTGCTGTGAATTTCACTCAGAAACCCAACCAATTCCAGAGAAAGTACAGTGGATAAGAACAACATCCACCGTGATCTCTTGCGCCTTCCTTTACATCATGGTACTTTACAAGCATGCTATTTCTTTTTCGCTCATATCAATTATTGGGAGTAAAAAGAAAACTGATCCTAGTTTGCTGCCTTATTTACTGTTTGGATTCACTTTATCGTTTTGCTTTACAAGCCCTGGGAATAACTCATTCGCAGGTTTCCTCTTTACAGAAGGTTCCACTCAACGTTTTGTTTCTTCTCAGTGTATGTTGGCAAGTCTATCTTCTAACGAATCACCTTTGCATACGGTCAAGGAGACGCCGGGTCACTTTGTTCTTCCAAATGATAATACCCGGCTGTTTGTGTTCCATATTTGCCATCATTACCACCCCTTTTATTTACCCAGTCTACAACAAGGAAAACAAAGAGGGCAAACTGCTAATCGCACTCTTCGCTCCTCTCATTGCAGTCGTTCTCAAAGTAATCTCGCGGATTTCTGTCCAGCGGTTGTGGAACATTGCCCATCCGGGATAATTATCCCGGATGTTCGTACGTCTTACTGGCGCCGTTATATTGTGGCTCAGCGGTTATACTTCGAATTTTACAAGCGGATCTTGGCAGTTTGCAACCAATCGCCATTCTTGGAATAATTCACGGCGCTGCAGAAGTCATAGAACGAAGTACCATGGTTGTGATTGATCATATTTGTCTCGTAATCTGGAAAAGAACATCAGCTCCTTGGGGAAGTTTTCGTACTCCTCGCCGTGAGAGACTAATATAATGGCTGATGTCGCTATCATGAGCATGTTGTATGAATCAACTACTGAAGTGTCTGTTAACGGATTAATGTACTTGTATCAATATATATACTTAAAAGACGATTCCGTTTTAGAACTGCTGCAGTCTCTTGCTATCGCAGCTTCAGTTCAACTGGTGATCGAGTGGTTTTTCACCAGCGTCTCTCTAGCGATCGAGACTCGCTATCAGAATATAGCTGTCATGGCTGTTTAGCGAAGAAGAAGGAAAAGACATATCTTGGTAGCGATTGTAAATGCAGTGCCTTTGGCTATGTGGGTTAGCACGAATCTTTTAGTAATTCTACATGAGCGCTTTGAAAAGTCCTCATATCAGCCTTACAGAATGTCTTTCACTTAGGGAATGTCTGTCAAGACAAGATACCGTAATGATTCGATTTAGTGCTCTCCCTGCAACAGGCCATTTTCGAGTTTCCCTTTGCCTCTGTGTCAAAACGAGTGCTCGTGACGTGCCAAACCATTCATATGAAAATGTGTTCCACCTACTGGTTCATTTTCATGCGATTCAAATTCATTTTCATATGAAAGGTTTCGAACGTAGACTCCTTTTGATACAGAGGCACGTGGTAACTCGGAAATGGCTTATTATATTGCCCCATAGCGAAAGAGGGAGGGCGGGGAGGGAGGGTTCCAGACATTGACATACAACCCTACTTAGACTGATTAGACAAATGAATCATATATATCTAGTGAGTAGTCTGCTTTCTCATCAGTCTCATCATTATGTTCAACAAATTTTTTATACGGAATAATTAAAGAAATGGTGTTTTTACTGTAAGAGCTCCCATTGTTTGTTACAGCTCTTGAGTTGAAGTATCTGCGGTTTTTCATCGAAGTGTTGTATCACAGATGCACATATTCAAAGAGAAATTAAATAAGCTCCTCTTCCCTAATAAGGGTCTGATAAGCGTTCCATCTCAATTAAGCGCCATCTTTGAGCTACCAAGAGTAAATTGGCACTAAATCTAATTACGGTACCAAGGAACAGTCCGAAAATATGATGGATGGGCAATGCAAAATCAATCACCTACGCTGTTTTCTCGACTGTCCTGCGTTGGGTTTTTCTTATTTTCATAGGTCGCAGTGTTATCGTTTTCAAAAGTAACAGAAAGAACTCACTGACAACTCTAACAGACAGCTGTTAGAGCTGTGTTTTATTACTTAAGAGTCGGAATGATTTGTAATTATACTACAATTGTAAACTCCAGTAGCTTTAACTTAGTTCAATTAGTAACTTATTCAGTTTTAATACGATTTGTCAATTACAAGTTTAAACCTAGTTTAAGTTGATAATTTCAGTCCGTTTGGACCATAGAGGTAATTTCTTCAAAATAAGAAAATTACTGTTTAAGCGTTTTCAAGGCGTATGGGACACAAATATCAGGATATTTAATGAGATATTTACATAATAGTTTCCGGGAAATTTAGGAAATAAGGAAATATTTGTAACTTTTGATATTTGGGGATATTTCTTAAACTTTGTTTTCAGTCAGAAAATTGCTCAGTCCATTGCAGTACTAATCCAGCTTTGCGGTTCTTATCTGGAAAATGTATTCCAGGTCGGTCATTCTCCAAAATGGCGACCGATGAGAACTGCTAGCAGCCTGAATCGCCTAGGATTCTTAGTGTCCTTATTTCTACAATAATGTCGTAATATTTCAAACTCGAAAGACCGTGTTTGACCACATTTCCAAACACCGAGAAGAGAGTTGAAATTACGACGCGCAGCAGAGTACATTTGACGAACGTCGAGGTGTTTGGAAATGTGGTTATTATAAACACTTTCTTGAGCGTTTGATATATTTTCTCAATCGAATCTAAACTAAGGAGAAAACGAGGAAATAAAATCGTAGAAATCTATGCTAATTAAGATCAGATATCCAAACACCCTCACGGTCATGATTTTGTGTTTAAACTTGAGGCATTACTGATGAGTTTGAGAAGGAAAGAGCCTAAGTATACAGTTCTTCAGCTTCTACAAGTGAAATAATTCATTCAAATTGTGTTTTGAAAAAAAAGATAGTTGGAGAGGTTTTCAGGGTATTTAGAAAAACGTTTCCGAATTTCCGGGAAGATAGTTTGACGATATTAAGTGATATGGTGGATAGGCCTAGTTTTTGTTTTCCCGAGCAACGGTCAAAGTGTTTGAATAACAAGTTGATCGTAGAAAAGGGGTGGCTGTAATTGGGGTTCCAGTGGTTTCAGCTTTTTTATCGTATTTATGTCAACTTAGCAATAAATGTGCTAACCAGTTAAGTTAGTATTTTAATTTTTTTTTTTTTAAGACAACTGCAGAAATTCTCGCACGCTCATTGGCTAATTTTCATTGCCAATAAGCGGACAGACACATGAGTTTTTAATTTATGCGATGCGTCAACGAGCGAGAGCGGGCAATTTAACAATTTGTCATCGTAAAAACAAATTGACGTCAGTGTTTTATGCGTCTGTCCTGTTATTGACAATGAATTTCGTCATAACGTTGCGGATCCACTCGGCTATTGTCTCGTGGATCCACAACTACTTTGACAATGTTATAATGAAATTAACGATCAAGAACAGGACGGACGCACGAAAACCTGACTTCAATTTTGTTAATCAGTTCAACTATGAATATAAAACAACTTCTGTTCTATTTACAATTTTGTTCATTACAGTGCCCAAATAGCTCTATGGGACCAATCCTGAAGAACTTCAGTAAAACAAAGTTGATGGATCAGTCAGTCAATTGGCGATGATTGAGTGGTTAATAGTATAACATTACAGTTAATCAATATTGAGACCACACATGCTATCATAGCCAGTGCAGTAGTGATCTTACCTAAGCCAACCCATCCATGGATTTTTAAAAAAAAAAAAAATTAGCAATAATAGTGATCATTATCATCCCGTCAATGACATTGGATCCATATTAAAAGCGTAGCCATATGTTTTAGTGCACTCATTCGTTTAAACTTAAACCGTTTGATTACCATGTTCCTCTTCAAGACGTGACATAAGATTTCGACTCTGGCACAAAGCTTGGCAGAAACTTTGAATTTCAGCAAATGAAGATTCAATGGAAGACAACACTGACAACTACAAAAGGACAGAACTAAACAAGACTCACCAACAGCCAGACAGATTTTTTTGTTCAGAATGTTTATTGTACATAAACTATACGAAGCACTGTCATGAGCTCACTGGACTATGTTGATGACTTTGCAAGTGTAGGCTGTTTGATGGGTTAACAGCAATCAGGAATATTTCAAAGAAGAATAATTTTTTGAAAGAAGCACTTGTTTTCTCTTACAGTTAAACAACCACTGGGGCCAGGGGATTCATCAAACAATCCGAGGAATGGACAACCTTGGACCACCAGTTAACAAATAGATTCCATGTTACCATGCATCTGTTCAGTAATAGATCACAGATGATGTCAAAATGTGGTAACAACAATAAAGTGGTACATGAAGTGATAGCCGAGTGTGTCACTGATCAGTTCTTGCCACATTTTGAAATTTTCTGTGACCTATTACTAAGCAGACGCACAGCAACATGGAATCTACGTGTTTTGTATGATAGAGGAAAAAAAAACATTGTTAATGACGTCATCTATCCATTTGTCCTTCAACAGATCAGAGGTAAGAATCAATCCAAATGTGAGAATAACAACTATTCGACCTATTATAAAAATCATAAAATTAAAAATTATAGGTATACCGAGTGACGATATCATTTTAATCCACAAGTGTGATATCATGTGTGATATCATTTTTGAACCTTTAACTGTACTTTAATGTTGCTGTATGATCGAAACATCTTCGCATCTTCCTCGGACGACTACGGCAATCTTCGCCTATCTTCAAACATTTTCGGACATTTTCGGGAAATGTTGGGAAACGTCCTGTGGCCTTCGGACAACTTTTGGAGAGTCTTCAGAAATCTTTGGAAACTAGTCGGAAGTCTTCGCAAAATTGTCATAAACATCGTTATTAGTATCTTGATGTATTGTGGGGATTTTATATAAATAAAAAGAAAATTACATGGTCGCTTGAACATACGGAATTTTCCTTCTTATGCAGAAGATTATTCCACTCGTTTCCTACGCTCACTCATGAAATATTCACCTCTCGAAGATAGATTTCGTATCTCCGCGCGGCCATGTACACAATAATGAGTATGACCTCAAGAAGCAAAACCACCAAAATATATTTTCATTGTTGGAAAACTAAAAATAATAAAAATGCTATATAAGTACACTGCATTTTAAACTACGTGTTTTGATGAGCTACGCATGCGTGAGTTTGTGATTTAAAATTGAAAACGTCTGCCAGAAAAAAAATAGTCTCTCCACAGACGTTTATATTTTTGCTTCGAGTGTTTTGGCTTAAACAATGAAACCCTCTAGTTTTGTCTTTTCCCAAGGCCACTGCATCTGTCTGCGTTTGAGCAGTTAATACGTTTTCTACTGGTCTTGAAGAACTCGATCAACGCAAAACATACAACACTGAGCAGAAGGTCTGTGAACAAATTCCTCCTCCAAAGACAATGAAAAGTCTCAGCCTCAACCACAGAAGAAGGGAAGGCCTTCCATCACTGATTCAGGCGACGAGAACTGAACTTTTAAGCATGAAGTAGACTATATTTTTTCCTTCTGACTTCAGAACTGCTTAGATTATTTGTCATGCTCGAATGAGTTTTCGTCACATGACATCGTTTTGCATGCTAAATGAGCCGCAAAGGCGTTTCCGGTTCCGCTATTTTCAACAAACCGGCTACTGGAACAAATACACAAAAATCCAAAATTTAAGGCGATAAAATTGAGCTATTTCAAAATGGATCTTGTGATTTCAAATCGAACTCGCGCTACGCGCTCGTTCGATTTTGAAATCACGCGTATGATTTCAGACCAAATTGCACTCCACTCAGTTCAATTACCATTATATATCTATAGTTATAATTAATAGCAAATATTACTATTTTCATGCCACTGAGTTGCATTTGATCTTATGATACAGCTATTCTTCTTTGTTCTTTCCAGTTAACCCACGTTGCTAATTATTTGTCTTACAAAATTAGTACGAGCATTGTTCGGTTATTTTTTTTCCGAAAACGAGCTGTTATCAATGTATTTCTAATCAGCATATCTCGCTTATTACTGAATTATATCCAGTGTCAGATTCTATAAAAGGAAAACGATCTCCTTTATTTAAGTGATTAGGTTAGTATGTTATTTTTTACTGAGGTTTATTGACCCTTCTGGCCTCCACTGGCCAGGCTAACTTGAAAAAAAGATCTTGCTGACATTTTAAAAAGGCTCAGTCACGTTTTTTTAGGTTGTTTTGGCCACATACAAATCACCTTCAAATTGAAGTAACCTAAAAATAGTGGGTTACCAAGATAGGAACACCAAGGAGACAATAATAAGCCATATTGGAACAAACTGACATGGATTACAAACGAATTATAACTTGAGAGATTTAGCCGGCTAAACAGGCCTAAACGTTTTAAGGTGCGGAAGCCGTGACGAAGCTTCTTCAAGATATCCACGAGCAGAAGGCGCGTGTCGAGTTTGTATTATTTGCGGTAAGCTTTGGATACACTCTCTGTAACAGACCTTCTGAAACGTGGTGGTTCACCGGGCTTTTAACAAAAACTCTACCAGGGCAAGAAAGAAATCCACTAGGTTGACCCAATTCTAAACTGTATTTTCTAACTCAAATTTTTAATATTAGGACTAACTGCTTTTAAGAATATTTTTTATTTAAATCGTGGATTTATCTTAGAGAATATAGTAATTGTAAGTAGTAATGTTATTGTAAATAGTTGTGCGTTTTTGTGCGTTTGGCTCCGGATCTGGGCAGCCACTCCCTACGTTTACGACTTAAAATAAACCTACCTTACCTTACCTTAATTCTTCATCAGGACAGTACCAGGGAGTTCAATGTTATGTATAACTTAATCATCATGCAAAACTTTGTGACTCAGTATTTAAGATGCTAGGGTTGATGATGGCAAAAGACTTTAAGTTATTGCATTAAATTTTCAAAACTGCGTCAACTGAAGCAACTCAATATACATAATTTAGTTTCGAGACCACAATGTCTGTCCAAAATGTTCGGTAAATTGTACGTCATTTTAATGCTAGCTTGTT
>NW_028301547.1:17297500-17350000 GCF_042242905.1 Orbicella faveolata | reverse complement strand
AGCTGTCGATGAACAAGACGTTCAGATACTTTCGATAATATGGGTAAAAGAGAGATTGGACGATTATTACATGGATCTTCAAAGTCACCTGACTTTAGGACCGGAGTTGCCTCAGCAATTTTCCATTGCCTTGCAAAGGTCCTGGTGTTGAATGAATTATTCATGATACAAGTTATTGCTGGAAGAGTGGGTGACAAACTATCCTTGAGTACTTGTGCAGTGATTTTGTCATGACCAGGTGCTTTATTGCAGGAAAATCCCTTAATAACACATTCAACATCTTTGACATCAGCTATGATACCGCTGACCATAGCAACGAAGCTCGTGACATCAGCTATGATACCGCTGACGACAGCAACCAAGCTCGTGACATCAGCTATGATACCGCTGACGACAGCAACGAAGCTCGTGACACCAGCAATGATACCGCTGACAACATGTGCGAAGCTCGTGACAACATCTACGATACCGCTAACAGCATCTATGAGTAAGCATACGGCAAGACAAGCCCCAAGAAAAGTTGACCTTGTGTTAATGCACAAATGGGAAAAATTGAGGCCCTATTAGGACTGAGTTTTGGGGATACCGAATATATAGGGTAAAAAAACTTAGGGGATACCGGATATAGTAGGGCAAAAAAATACTTAGGGGATACCGGATATAAAGGGAAAAAAACTTAGGGGATACCGGATATAGAGGGTAAAAAAAACTTAGGGGATAAGATAAGATAAGATAAGAACTTTATTAAGGTGTCAAAGTCGCTACCATACAATGTATACTAATTGGGGACACCTAACTACGATTACTTATCTAATAATTAATAAAATAATAAAATACATGTACGTATGTAAGTGTTTTAAAATATATATATAAAACAAACAATGGGTCATGGAGTAAGATCAAGTTTAGTTTTTACATAAAGAACAGTCTCTACAAGTACTGTCCAGCAGGCTAGTGAAATCAACCAATTTAATGCGCTTTTTAAAAGTGTGCAACGATTCAGAAGATCAAATAGATTTGCCGAGTTTGGACCAAATGACAGGGCCTAAATAAGTCAGGCTATGTTTGCCATGAACAACAGTCCGAAATCTGGGTATGGTGAAATCAGAATTTCTAAGGTGATATTGCGAATTGGTAACAACAAATAATTCCGCAATGTAAGGAGGCGCCAGACCATTTTTGACTTTATGCATTATGGTTGCAATGGCTTGCAATTGTCGCGTATGAAGTGTTCGTAGTTTCGCTCTTTGCAAGAGTTCCTCATACGTCGATTTATTGTCACAATAAACAGCTCGTAGTGCTCGTTCCTGAATTCGTTCTAGTTTTCTGGCATCAGAAGAACGACAAAAATGCCAGACAGTCTGACAGTATGTGAGATGAGGTAGTATAGCAAATTTGACAATGTGTAATTTAGCTGATGTCGGAATGAAATTACGTAATCTCAGAAGAACACCAGTTTGACAGGAGGCTTTTCTACAAACATTGCTTACATGACTCGAAAATGATAGTTGATTGTCTAAGGTAACCCCTAAAAGCGTTACCTCTGGTTTCTGATCAATTACAGTGTCATTAATAACAATATGTAAATCCTTAGACAGTTCCTCGGGCCCAGACTCATCACCTGATACTTTGAAAAATTTCCTTGTAAAAAGTTGTTGTTTTACCACTCAGAGATGTTGTTTCCTTCCGCTTTCCGCTTCCTTAGTTGTCTTCGCCACTGAAAACAGTTGGTGGTCATCCGCATACATAAATAACCTGTTTTTATCAGTGGAGAGGTGTAGATCGTTTTGGAAAACATTCCAAAGAAGAGGCCCGAAGGCCGATCTCTGGGGACATCCTCCCGCGAAAGCGTACCAATCACTTGTTGTTTCCTGACTGATCCTAACCCTGTTTTTCCCATTTGTGAAATATAGGGGTGGCGAATGGTCCTTTAAAAACCCATGGTCTCGCAAAATTTTCGCCAAATTTCACAGATCTCGCAGCCTCGTCTTTTAGCGGTTATGTGCGTCTCACAGTCTCGATTTTTCTCACAAAGCTGTCTCGCAGTCTCGATTTTTTTCAAGGCTAAGAAAGTCGTTAAGTACCAGTCTGCTTATTTTTTATAAAGTTAAATGACATCACAGCATCTTAGAACCTGAACGTCTTGAGTTCGCATTTAAAACACTTTGAAGTCTCGGTCTCGCAATTGAAGAAATCAAAATGTCTCGGGCTCGCAAAGAAAAACGCTAATCTCGTCGTCTCGCAAAGTCTCGCATTTACCATTCGCCACCCCTAAATATGATCGCATTAGGGCTAGTGAGTTACCAGACACCGGATATATAGGGTAAAAAAAAAAACCTAGAGGATACCGGAGATATAGGGTAAAAAACAAACTTAGGGAATACCGGATATATAGGGTAAAAAAAAAAATTGGGGGATACCGGGTATATAGGGTAAAAAAAACATAGGGAATATCGGATATTTGTGGAAATCATTAATGGATAAGGGATATTTAGAACAGCTTTTCTGGGGTATGGAGTGGGAAAATTGTTAGTTCATGAAATTGAAATTTACGGCATGCATTTTGGAAAAGTGGGACAGGGATGAAAATTAGATTAAAGATGATTTCCAGTCTGCACTGTGCACCCTCGAGAGTTTATTTGCGTTTTTTGTTTCGTTTCATGTAATACATCACACAATGTAAACATTTCGCAACTGCTCACATGACGTAAATTCAAAGTTTCAAAACAACCGCCATTATGGATGCGAAGCGGTCGAAGCTTTATGCTTCGTTCTTTCTCATATTACTTGCTGAAACAACTTCGCAGCTGTAAAAATCAATGAAGCTGTTGGAAAAAGAATTTGAAAGGCTTCAAAACATTCCATCGAGTGAGATTTAGAATGTTTACAAACATTAGGGTGCTGAGACTGCGCAGTACAGACTGGAAATTATCTTTAAAGAGAGCACGTTTCGAAAACGTGACAGAGTTATCAGTTTCACGTGTTATGACCTTGGTAGCTTCTCTCTTCCGTCATCAATATTTCTTTAATTAAAAACATATACAGCCATTCCGAGAACGGTCTGCCTACAGAATGGACTGCTCGCAGTCTACCTATAGAAGTGTAACAGCGTACGTGTCAATGCTAAGGCATTATGGGTAAAGGTAGTTATCTCTTCCTTGATCGAAGTTCACCGCGGTGTAGGAGTAACTACAAATAAAAGTATTCATTGTTTTTCTTTCTTTCAGGCTGAAACACCGTGAACTTCAATTACCGTTGCTAAGCTAACACTACCAATAATTTCTTTCGGCATTGTCGCGTAGGCATTTACGATTTTGTAGGACAACTTTTCTCGAAACAACTGTATCGATGTTTATTCGTTATTTCCTGCAAAAAAAATCCTTCCGTTTCGCACTCGTTCAACTACAGGAAGATCGAAACATCCCAGTCAACAATTAAGTTTTGAACCATTAGCACAGCTACATAACCGCCCGGGACTTAATCATTTGGATTGAAACCAGACTGGAACGCACTCTCTTAACTTCTGACCTCAAAGAGATGAAGCGTAACTATTTTTTTTCTGTGTGAAAATGTTGATAGACAGATAGTATCAAAACCAAATTGGATCAATACGTTGGAATTAATAACACTGGAGATAAAGTGTTCAAAACAGGAATTGAACTTATAAGGACTGCCGAAAGCCATTAGGCTCTTCAAGCCGGGAAAAGTACATTTATTGACTTTTTTTGTGCGCACAAAACGAACCTTGTAAACTAGTAACAGGCAAAATGAGCTTACATTATCACTTAAGTCTCACTAAAATGATTAAAATCATCTTTTCTGGTTGGCATCAATGTTTGTAAAGAATTCACTTCCTTATTAATGTGTTTTTGAATGGCAGGGAGAGTTGTTTCATTTTCCTTTCATCGCAGAGCTTCAGTTCCCTCTCCAAAAATAAGCTTAGTCTGTTTTGGCATGAGCAACGCCGGGGTGAAAAACCTGTTGCTGACCGTTCGCGTACTGGTTCATTGACAAATTAGACTGCCAGAAGTCTCTCTTTTCCTCGAAAATCCGTGGGGAAGAACGCAAAACAAGTAAGCGTGCGAGCGTAACTGTGAGCTTGACGTGCGAGCGGCGAGTGGCGATGCCGCGACCCGCCACATAGCGCGCACTTCACGCTTACAGTCACGCTTGGGTACTAACTTGTCAGTTTGCGTTCTCTCCCACGGATTTTCGGGGAAAGGAGAGCCTGCTCGCAGTCTATTGACAAAGTAATACAAAGCAGTGAAGGTAAAACCCACTGAATTGTTGAGTCATGTCGCCGATTCAGTTTTACACAAAGCGTGGGCACAGAGTGCTTGTCGGTATTGTTGATCCTGATTTCAGTGCAATTATCTGAAAATTGTGTCTGATCGATCCATACATAAGCAACCGTATTGGAGACATTTTTAATCAGGCAAACGTTCAAAGAAAAAGTTGTTTACTTATTTTGTATAAGAAAAGACCCTTTAAGAACTCAGAGGCTATTATTTTATATCGGAATAGTGTGCTATAACTCATCTCTGCATTACAGGAACTGTACAATCGGAAGAATAGAAAACATTTCGGTATTTCCGGAGAAATAAGCCCCCTCGCCCCAGGCAAATAACGTGATAAGATCAACAGGAAGAAATTACACGACCTTGTGACATCAATGTTTCTCAAACAGAGTTGAAATGTCCTCTTTTGGGAAAGTTAATTAAATTCAACGATATGACTAATTGCAATTAACATCCATCATCAATTTAGGGTTACGCCTTCAGATTAACAGGAAGCCGAGCTACCAGAATAGGCAGCGTTCGATATAGCAATATTCTCACATGGCTCCGAGGCTTTCAGTACAAACTTCTATATTTGGTGGTGTTTTCTTTATGTTCAAGTCTCTCTTGGGAATTGAGAAAGCCTCGGAACCAGCATTTGACATATGACCACAAATCGAACGTGGCCTATAAGATGAAATGACACATTTGCGAGAGCTCACATACAGTTGAACCTGAAGCAAGGAAACGGAGATCTTTCTATTTATATCACAGTTTATCGACGAAAAATGAGCAGCAATACGTTGATAGAAGTTTTTGGTCACATCGTGTTCAGTTTTACACGAGGAGTAACAGAACACTACAATCCACAAGAACCTGAATACACGGCAGAGTCTTTTGGCTACGATCCTCTACAAAGCACAGGTCGAGAATGGTATTATCATCCTGTTCGCGAGCTTATTTACCAGGAGTACAGCGACAGAGAAGCCACAAGCTTAGACTATCTAGCGTCTAGCCATCTTGATATAAAGGTTTTAAACGCGTGCTCAGCAGAGGAGAACGAAGAAACACAGGAAGATCAGCAAGATAGAGCAATGGCTTGGAAGCGACTCAGACCATCCGCTCTCCGAACAGTTTGTAACTCAATGTACATTGGAGCTTTGATTTCACTACTAACTGCCACCATTATAGGCTCAGAATACCTGTTGATATCTTATATCTCTTACAAAATGGGACTCAACTGCGAATTTCACCCCGAGTGGTCAATTCCAAAACAATTACAATGGATAAGATCAGTTTCCAGTATAATATCTTGCGCATTCATTTACTTGTGGCCCTTTGCATGTTTTCTATTTGTTTTTCGTCCATATCAGTTGAAAGGTTTGAAAAGGAAACTGTTCTTAGTTTGTTGTTTTGTTTACTGTTTAGATTCAATTTATCGTGTGGCCCTGCAAGCCCTAGGAATTTCTCATTCAAAGATTTCTTCTCTACAAAAGATTCCACTCAATGCTTTGTTTTCTGCCAGTGTAGGCTGGCAAGTCTATCTTCTAACAATTCATTTCCGTATGCGACGGACAAGGAAACAGCAGCTGACATTTTTCTTAAAAATGATACTACCTGGGTGTTCCCATGTATTCATTGGTTACACTGCATCCTTTTTTATTTACCCGGCGTACAGGAAACAAAACGAGGAAGGCAAACTGTTAATTGCACTCTTCGCTCCTCTCATTGGAGTCATAGTCAAAACAATCTCGCGAATTTCCGTTCAGCGGTTATGGAACATTACCCATCCGGGATATTCGTATGCCTTGTTGACACCGCTGTATTTTGGATCAGCGGTTGTATTTCGAGTGTTACAAGCGGATCTTGACAGTGTAGAATCAATTGCCATTCTTGGAATAATTCACGGAGCGTTAGAAGTCGTAGAACGAAGCACCATGGTTGTGATTGATCACATTTGCCATGTGATTTGGAAAAGAACATCAGCTCCTTGGGGAAGTTTTCGTACTCCTCGCCGTGAGAGACTAATGGCTGATATCGCTATCACGAGCATGTTGTTTGAATCTACTGCTATAGTGTCTGTTAACGGCTTTTTGTACTTGTATCAATTTATTTACTTACAAAACGATTCCCTTTTAAACCTGCTGCAGTCTTTCGCCTTTTGTACTTCAGTTCAACTGGTGATCGAGTGGTTTTTCACTAGCGTTTCTCTAGCGATCGAGACTCGCTATCAGAATATGGCTGTCATGGCTGTTTGGCGAAGACAATGGAAAAGACATGTTTTAGTCGCGATCGTAAATGTGGTACCATTAGCTTTGTGGACTGCTGGACACCTTTTAGTAATCGTACATGAACGCTTTAATGAGTCCGTGAACCAGCCTTGTAAAATCCCTTTTTCTTGACAGTTAGACACATAAAAAGCGCGCCGTCCTCTGTTGGGGCCAAGCTTGTCTGGGCAATTTCAACTAATGTAGTAAGGACATCTCCTTGATGATGACTAAGGATGAACCGGTAATACAGGCTTAAAGTTGCCGATTAAGGGGAAATGATGTTGCGAAATTTTCTTCATCTTACCGTCTTGGCAGGACACGGCGGATGAACTACACATTATACATAAATGTCATTTAACCTTAATTACTGAAGATGTTAGGTTAATCAGCTGAAAAGTAGAGACTGCTGAATAAGTTTAAAGCTTTGCATAGAATAACGTGAAAATATTACTTGCAGGATTTCCTACAAAATAAAATCGCAGAAATCACACTTATGCGTGACACTTAAGTTGTATCACTGACTGAAGTTTATTGAAGAACATTTATTGTATAAAATCACCAATGGTGGGTGCCCTTAAATTAGGCATCACTTGACTTTAAGCAACTAATTATGTATTATGCCTTCTCAGAACTGGTTAACGCTTTTGTTTTCGTTTAGTTTTCAAAACAAAGTTTCATTCTTGCCACCAGTTGACGAAACAGCTAACGCAACCTTTTAGTAAACGACGATCTCAACCAGGAACGAAAGCGTTTTTTTTTCGTCTCACGTTTTGGTTTGCAATGAATGATGAAAACGATTTTTTTTTTTCCCACAAGGAATTGGGGTGGTAATTGTAACTGGAAAAAGATATATGTTACTTGCCGGCTGGGAGGTCCGTATAATGAAAAACTGTGACCGAGGTCTTGCGGAAATGCGGCCCGATTTTCAAGCCCGAGGTCACAGTTTTTTCACTATACGGACCGACCCTAAGCCGGCAAATAACATTTTTATTTTTTTCCTGCGGTAAATTGGCTTAAAAGTTGGTTTGTTCACGCAACTTTGTCATTGAATTGGCTTACGTGCCGCCTACACACCATCGCAAAAAATCTAACGAGCGAACGAACGAGTAACTCAAGTACTGAGACAAAGAAAGATATATTAAAGGACAGCTTTATTTCCAGCTACGTTATGTTAGTTGCATCTAGTTCACCAGTTAAGTTCTCCAAAACTGCTTTTCCGGTGTGAAATTTCTGCAAAGTTGTACAACAAAAACAATTTCTATCAGTCGTTGCGAAACACTCGAAATCAGTCTTTTTACCATAAATTGAGTAGCAGTTTTCGCGTAAATTCGTTGGGTGTGTTCCACAGAAATTCTCTTAGATACAGCAACGATCAGAGAGTTAAAATCGACTGCAATTGCCTTTTTTTTTGCTTAAAAATTGCGCTGCGAGAGAAACACAGGATTGCGCGCTATTACAGCGCCGAGCTACAAACAGAAAAACTAACTCTCGCAACTTAAAAATACTCAATTCAATTTACTTACAGTGACTTTCCTTGACATTTTAAAGTGAATAGAGATAAACTTGCTTTGATTAATCATCGATAGAAGTGTAAAAAGAACAAAGGGTGACGATTATTGCTAGTTCACTCACGAAAATTAACCAACATGGCAATTTCACCCGCGCTGTTTCCCGCCGTTAGCGTGACCGTGGTCAGAGATAGGAAACTCCGGACCGCGCTACTGAAAAACTAATCAGTTTGCAGGATTCGTTACCGTGCCCTCATGGGAAAAATAAAAGTAGTTACGTACTCTCTGTTAATTTTGGTTCTGTTTGCCTGAAAATTAACATACTGAGTAGATTGCTAAGCAAACACTTTGGTAAAATTTGAGCCAATTTGCACATTGAGTATGTTAATTTTCAGCCCTAGCTTACTAAAATAATCGCTTTCTTATATTTACTTTTTCTTGATAATGGCGTCATGATCACTTTGAAACGCTGAGTCTTTCAGTCATTTCTGAATATCACTGCTTAAGCAAATCTCTTTTGATCAAAAATTAAAAATTTTGTCGAAAATTTTAAAAATATGCAGTCCTAGGAGAGGAACAAGAAACCGAATTTAAAAATCGAAAAAAAAAAATAAGATATTCTTCTACCTGGTTTAATTTGTACAATTGCGTAGAACTAAATATCCTAAACTCAATAATGGCGAAAAAAATCATTCTCTAAAAAGATCATGACCTAAGTAAAGAAAATTTATTAATTCACATATATTGGGTAATTGTCTGGTTGCTCTAGAAGTTCCTTAAGATTCTTTGTTTTTTCTCGTATGGTTCTGATTGTTTTAATCCAGTGTTCAGGTTAGATCACAATAATGGACCTTAACAACTAACGCTATGTTTACCAAAGCCGCCAGTGTTACGGTAAATCTCGGTATAAAGAAGTCCATATTTCTAAAGGCGAAGCCCGACAGGTGTTCCTCTTGGTTTCGAAAGTCATCGATTGTTTCGAAACTGACCATTTATTATCATTCATATCCACCACGGCACTTAAATTGAAAACCTTGAAATGAAGGCATTTACTTAGCTGATATTGTCGCGAGCATCAAGAACTAAGTGACTAACGCAGTAAGAATTTCACAGACTCAGTCAACCAGTTGGATTCTTCACACAGCAAGCTCAGGGTACAATTGGGATCAAAGATTTCCTTTGTCGAATGAGATGAGTAGCAGTACACTGATAGAGGTGTTTGGTCATATCGTGTTCAGTTTTACACGAGAAGTGACAGAGCACTACAACCCACAAGAACCTGAATTCACGGCAGAGTCTTTTGGCTACGATCCTTTACAAAGCACAGGTCGAGAATGGTATTATCATCCTGTTGACGAGCTTATTTACCAGGAGTACAGCGACAGAGAAGTCACAAGCTTAGACTATCTGGCGTCTAACAGTCTTCAAATAAGGGTTATAAACGCGTGCTCTCCAGAGGAGGACGAAGAAACACAAGAAGATCAACAAGATGAAGATAGAGAAATGGCTTGGAAGCGACTCAGACCATCTGTTCTCCGTACAGTTTGTAAATCAATGTACATTGGCGCTTTGATTTCACTTCTAACTGCCGCCATCATCGGTTCAGTATACATGTTGATTTCTTATATCTCTTACAAAACTGAACTCAACTGCGAATTTCATGCAGAGGGGTCGATTTCAGTGCAATTACAATGGATAAGATCAGTTTCTGGTATAATATCTTGCGCATTCCTTTACTTGTGGCCCTTTGCATGTTTTCTATTTCTTTTCCGTCCATATCAGTTGCAAGGTTTGAAAAGGAAACTGTTCCTGGTTTCTTGCTTTGTTTACTGTTTAGATTCAATTTATCGTGTGGCCCTACAAGCCCTTGGAATCTCTCATTCAAAGATTTCTTCTCTACAAAAGATTCCACTCAATATTCTGTTTTCTGCTAGTCTAGGCTGGCAAGTCTATCTTCTAACACTTCATTTCCGTATGCGACGGACAAGGAAACAGCAGCTGACATTTTTCTTAAAAATGATACTACCTGGGTGTTCCCATTTATTCATTGGTTACACTGCATCCTTTTTCATTTACCCGGCGTACAGGAAACAAAACGAGGAAGGCAAACTGTTAATTGCACTCTTCGCTCCTCTCATTGGAGTCATAGTCAAAACAATCTCGCGAATTTCCGTTCAGCGATTATGGAACCTTACCCATCCGGGATATTCCTATGCCTTGTTGACACCGCTGTATTTTGGATCAGCGGTTGTATTTCGAGTGTTGCAAGCGGATCTTGGCAGTGTAGAATCAATTGCCATTCTAGGAATAATTCACGGAGCGTTAGAAGTCGTAGAACGAAGCACCATGGTTGTGATTGATCACATTTGTCATGTGATTTGGAAAAGAACATCAGCTCCTTGGGGAAGTTTTCGTACTCCTCGCCGTGAGAGACTAATGGCTGATATCGCTATTACGAGCATGTTGTTTGAATCAACTGCTATAGTGTCTGTGAACGGCTTCCTGTACTTGTATCAATTTATATACTTACAAAACGATTCCCTTTTAAAGTTGATGCAGTCTTTCGCCTTTCATACTTCAGTTCAGCTGGCGATCGAGTGGTTTTTCACTAGCGTCTCTCTAGCGATCGAGACTCGCTATCAGAATATGGCTGTCATGGCTGTTTGGCGAAGAAGATGGAAAAGACATGTTTTAGTCGCGATCGTAAATGTGGTACCATTAGCTCTTTGGACAACTGGAAACCTTTTAGTAATCGTACATGAACGCTTCAATGTGTCTGTGAACAAGCCTTGCAAAATGCCGTTTTCGTGACGGTTAAGAAACTTAAAAACCCTCCTCGTTTATCTAAACAACCTATACAGTAAGCGATCTCCTTAATGATCACTATGATCAAACGCTGACGAGTCAATAATAATTACGAGGACATTATCATCGAATATCATCTGAATAAGTTCTTTATGATACAGTCATAGAATAATAGGTTCTACTCGCCCCAGAATTTCGAACTGGCGAAGCTACAGGGCCAGACTTTCAAAGTAGTGAGGTTTCATCCCGTATGAGTCTTGGCAGCACAGAGCGCAATGAATTAGACGTTATTAGTATCACTCAACTAGTGGACTAATGCAAACCCTCCATTTTAATTGGCTACGCTACTAGTCCTCGAGTAGCGAAATTGGCGCAATCGAGCGTGACGCTTTCTTTCGTTTTATTCCCAAACAAATGTTTCTTCAACTTGCATTTGCTAACTTTATTATTGCCTTTTTTGTCCGACTAGTTGGGTGATACTAAAACAATTAGACACTTCGCCCTCAAGGGCCACGGGTCTAATTGTTAATTATACATCAATGTCATTTACGTTAATTATACATGAAATAATTCATATTTGAACTGCGGTGGTAGACGAAAGTGAAGAATGATCATCGCAGTAAATTTTCCAATTTAAGCAATTGCAAAGAAGAAGCCTGAAAAAATCAGGGCTTCAACGGGATTCGAGCCCGTGACCTCCGCGATACCGGTGCGATGCTCTACCAACTGAGCTATGAAGCCACACATTGGGAGCGAGGTCAATTAACTGAGTTCATATCTTCCCGTGAGGAGTGAAATGATGTGAAGTATATATGAAATAATTCATATTTGAATTTAAATTTTCCAATTTAAGCCCTGATTTTTTTCAGGCTTCTTCTTTCCAATTGCTTAAATTGGAAAATTTACTGCGATGATCATTCTTCACCTTCCTTTAATGTCATTTACGTTGGGTTAGGCTCAAAGTGACTGCCGTTGTTTGTCTGATCCACCACCTACTACTAACAAGCAAGCAGTCATATTCAAAAAGATTCTTCTATCTAATTGGGCATTGAGGAATTGATTAGATAAAGTTACTATTGCGACTGACTTATCAAGTGTTTTGTGACTGTTCTATCTGGCGTTTTCTCAAACGAACGCTTTATTGTTGACATAATAGAAATAAAGTTTACTGACGTTTCGCGAAATTGATATCCGTTGAACCAATTCTCCTTGAGACACCTCTCAAGAATAGCATGACATCGTCTGAGAAGGAACAACTAACGACGAAGCTAAACAAGATATTGCCTTTTGATTGCAAGCGTTAACTTTCTCAGATTTGACCAAACTGACTGCAGATGAGAGATGCGATTCCAGCAAATGCAGCTCGGACAGAAAGCCGTGGTCTAATTGGGTTTAAACCAGTCGCTTTACACCAAGTCCAAATACCTAGCTATTTGTCAACTCGAAGTTAATCAAGATAAATAAGCGGCCACCATACGGTGCTTAATTTATCTTTAAACACTTCCAGTTTATAAATATGGCCGGGCGTTTCACTTGGGCACTGTGCCGGGTGATCTCGCGCGACCACTTGCTAAGGACCTGTCCACACTACGCCGAAGGAATTTGAAAACGGAGGTTTCACTCTCCTGAAAACGCATCAAATGTTTTCAATCCACACTACGCCGAAGGAATTTGAAAACGGAGGTTTCACTCTCCTGAAAACGCATCAAATGTTTTCAATCCACACTACGCCGGAGGAATTTGAAAACGGAGCTTTCACTCTCCTGAAAACGCATCAAATGTTTTCAATCCACACTACGCCGGAGGAATTTGAAAACGGAGCTTTCACTCTCCTGAAAACGCATCAAATGTTTTCAATCCACACTACGCCGGAGGAATTTGAAAACGGAGCTTTCACTCTCCTGAAAACGCATCAAATGTTTTCAATCCACACTACGCCGGAGGAATTTGAAAACGGAGCTTTCACTCTCCTGAAAACGCATCAAATGTTTTCAGTCCACACTAAGCCGGAGGAATTTTAAAACGCAACAATCACCGGTCATTTTGTATTTGTGTTTCACGAAAACTTGGTCAGGGAAATCACATAATTATCGTGACGTCATCGATTTCGAAAAGCTATTCAAATTTCGAAAAGTATTCAAATTTCTCCGGTTTGAAGAGCGTTTTTGAAAAGTTCCGTTTTGGTGACGGATTACTGTGGAGGTTAGGCCTAACAGTAGAAAAAAAAATGCGTTGTCAAATTTTTTCGCCGTACTGTGGACGCTGCCAAAGCTTTTCTCGTAGTTTTATGGCTCATTTTTCTAACAGAATAAACCTTCACATGAAAGACTGAGTTTCGTTTTCCACCAACTTTCTTTTCCTTCCTTTTTTGGAAGCATCAGACGCCAGTTAACGTTGTCACTCTTACCGAGCTCATCCCTGCTCTTTATTGTACGGAATTCGCTTTGTCTGGTCCGTACTATTCCCCGGTATGGCCATCGCGCTTGGTTAAAAAGATATATACATGTATATAAACTGATTGCTATACATGGTTGTCAGTGAATTCGGTTGCGAAAGTCATCTATTTCACCAAGAGAGCATGATCTTGATTTCACTAAGTAATTTTGGCTGTTTACTGCTGTTGGTGTCGTTAACGCATCAACCGACATAATTGTTTTGGTTCTTCTTCCGCCACGCCTTGACTTTTTAGGTGATTCTTGTTTAAACAAGAAAATGAAATGTTCATTTCACTGATGACTGTAATATTACTAGCTAGACAGCCATGCAGAGAAAATAACGATGAACACAGAGCATCACAGGCCAACTGAGGTTGTAGTAAAAATTAACGTAACCTTGTTTTTCTTATTGGCCAACCGGGACATTCTACTCTTTTTTTAAGCTTCCTTGCGTTACTATAGTGTTTCTTTCATTTTAAACACGCCCATCAATTTTCGTAAATTATAGCATTTATGACAATGAAGTGAAATATGCTGTTCTAACAGTTGGAACATTTAAATAAAGTTTAGACAAGTCCTCTAAACGTTTGAAATTTCACTTTCCACCCCGACTTCACTGACCTCGTCATCGGTCAAATTTCAATCCTTTCTTTTGTCTAAGCCGAGAAAACTAAAAGTTGTGTATTGAAAACAACTACGATTGTAATATTGACACTACCTACTTTTCCTAGTAAAATGAGCAGCAGTACACTGATAGAGGTGTTTGGTCATATCGTGTTCAGTTTTACACGAGGAGTCACAGAGCACTACAACCCACAAGAACCTGAATACACGGCAGAGTCTTTGGGCTACAATCCTCTACAAAGTACAGGTCGAGAATGGTATTATCATCCTGTTGATGAGCGTATTTACCAGGAGTACAGCGACAGAGAAACTGCAAGCTTTAATTTTCCAGCATATGGTGGGCTTGATATCAGGGTAATAAACGCGTGCTCCACAGAAGAAAACGAAGAAATGCAGGAAGATCAACGACATCAAGATAGCGCAATGGCTTGGAAGCGACTCAGACCAGCGGCTCTCACAGCAATATGGAAATCAATGTACAATGGAGCTTTGATCTCACTTCTGACCGCAATCGTCGTGGGTTTGGTATACATGTCGATCTCTTACGTCTGTTATAACACTTTGCACTGCTGTGAATTTCACTCAGAAACCCAACCAATTCCAGAGAAAGTACAGTGGATAAGAACAACATCCACCGTGATCTCTTGCGCCTTCCTTTACATCATGGTACTTTACAAGCATGCTATTTCTTTTTCGCTCATATCAATTATTGGGAATAAAAAGAAAACTGATCCTAGTTTGCTGCCTTATTTACTGTTTGGATTCACTTTATCGTTTTGCTTTACAAGCCCTGGGAATATCTCATTCGCAGGTTTCCTCTTTACAGAAGATTCCACTCAACATTTTGTTTCTTCTCAGTGTATGTTGGCAAGTCTATCTTCTAACGAATCACCTTTGCATAAGGTCAAGGAGACGCCGGGTCACTTTGTTCTTCCAAATGATAATACCCGGCTGTTTGTGTTTCATATTTGCCATCATTACCACCTCTTTTATTTACCCAGTCTACAACAAGGAAAACAAAGAGGGCAAACTGCTAATCGCACTCTTCGCTCCTCTCATTGCAGTCGTTCTCAAAGTAATCTCGCGGATTTCTGTCCAGCGGTTGTGGAACATTGCCCATCCGGGATAATTATCCCGGATGTTCGTACGTCTTACTGGCGCCGTTATATTGTGGCTCAGCGGTTATACTTCGAATTTTACAAGCGGATCTTGGCAGTTTGCAACCAATCGCCATTCTTGGAATAATTCACGGCGCTGCAGAAGTCATAGAACGAAGTACCATGGTTGTGATTGATCATATTTGTCTCGTAATCTGGAAAAGAACATCAGCTCCTTGGGGAAGTTTTCGTACTCCTCGCCGTGAGAGACTAATATAATGGCTGATGTCGCTATCATGAGCATGTTGTATGAATCAACTACTGAAGTGTCTGTTAACGGATTAATGTACTTGTATCAATATATATACTTAAAAGACGATTCCGTTTTAGAACTGCTGCAGTCTCTTGCTATCGCAGCTTCAGTTCAACTGGTGATCGAGTGGTTTTTCACCAGCGTCTCTCTAGCGATCGAGACTCGCTATCAGAATATAGCTGTCATGGCTGTTTAGCGAAGAAGAAGGAAAAGACATATCTTGGTAGCGATTGTAAATGCAGTGCCTTTGGCTATGTGGGTTAGCACGAATCTTTTAGTAATTCTACATGAGCGCTTTGAAAAGTCCTCATATCAGCCTTACAGAATGTCTTTCACTTAGGGAATGTCTGTCAAGACAAGATACCGTAATGATTCGATTTAGTGCTCTCCCTGCAACAGGCCATTTTCGAGTTTCCCTTTGCCTCTGTGTCAAAACGAGTGCTCGTGACGTGCCAAACCATTCATATGAAAATGTGTTCCACCTACTGGTTCATTTTCATGCGATTCAAATTCATTTTCATATGAAAGGTTTCGAACGTAGACTCCTTTTGATACAGAGGCACGTGGTAACTCGGAAATGGCTTGTTACATTGCCCCATAGCGAAAGAGGGAGGGCGGGGAGGGAGGGTTCCAGACATTGACATACAACCCTACTTAGACTGATTAGACAAATGAATCATATATATCTAGTGAGTAGTCTGCTTTCTCATCAGTCTCATCATTATGTTCAACAAATTTTTTATACGGAATAATTAAAGAAATGGTGTTTTTACTGTAGAGCTCCCATTGTTTGTTACAGCTCTTGAGTTGAAGTATCTGCGGTTTTTCATCGAAGTGTTGTATCACAGATGCACATATTCAAAGAGAAATTAAATAAGCTCCTCTTCCCTAATAAGGGTCTGATAAGCGTTCCATCTCAATTAAGCGCCATCTTTGAGCTACCAAGAGTAAATTGGCACTAAATCTAATTACGGTACCAAGGAACAGTCCGAAAATATGATGGATGGGCAACGCAAAATCAATCACCTACGCTGTTTTCTCGACTGTCCTGCGTTGGGTTTTTCTTATTTTCATAGGTCGCAGTGTTATCGTTTTCAAAAGTAACAGAAAGAACTCACTGACAACTCTAACAGACAGCTGTTAGAGCTGTGTTTTATTACTTAAGAGTCGGAATGATTTGTAATTATACTACAATTGTAAACTCCAGTAGCTTTAACTTAGTTCAATTAGTAACTTATTCAGTTTTAATACGATTTGTCAATTACAAGTTTAAACCTAGTTTAAGTTGATAATTTCAGTCCGTTTGGACCATAGAGGTAATTTCTTCAAAATAAGAAAATTACTGTTTAAGCGTTTTCAAGGCGTATGGGACACAAATATCAGGATATTTAATGAGATATTTACATAATAGTTTCCGGGAAATTTAGGAAATAAGGAAATATTTGTAACTTTTGATATTTGGGGATATTTCTTAAACTTTGTTTTCAATCAGAAAATTGCTCAGTCCATTGCAGTACTAATCCAGCTTTGCGGTTCTTATCTGGAAAATGTATTCCAGGTCGGTCATTCTCCAAAATGGCGACCGATGAGAACTGCTAGCAGCCTGAATCGCCTAGGATTCTTAGTGTCCTTATTTCTACAATAATGTCGTAATATTTCAAACTCGAAAGACCGTGTTTGACCACATTTCCAAACACCGAGAAGAGAGTTGAAATTACGACGCGCAGCAGAGTACATTTGACGAACGTCGAGGTGTTTGGAAATGTGGTTATTATAAACACTTTCTTGAGCGTTTGATATATTTTCTCAATCGAATCTAAACTAAGGAGAAAACGAGGAAATAAAATCGTGGAAATCTATGCTAATTAAGATCAGATATCCAAACATCCTCACGGTCATGATTTTGTGTTTAAACTTGAGGCATTACTGATGAGTTTGAGAAGGAAAGAGCCTAAGTATACAGTTCTTCAGCTTCTACAAGTGAAATAATTCATTCAAATTGTGTTTTGAAAAAAAAGATAGTTGGAGAGGTTTTCAGGGTATTTAGAAAAACGTTTCCGAATTTCCGGGAAGATAGTTTGACGATATTAAGTGATATGGTGGATAGGCCTAGTTTTTGTTTTCCCGAGCAACGGTCAAAGTGTTTGAATAACAAGTTGATGGTAGAAAAGGGGTGGCTGTAATTGGGGTTCCAGTGGTTTCAGCTTTTTTATCGTATTTACGTCAACTTAGCAATAAATGTGCTAACCAGTTAAGTTAGTATTTTAATTTTTTTTTTTTTAAGACAACTGCAGAAATTCTCGCACGCTCATTGGCTAATTTTCATTGCCAATAAGCGGACAGACACATGAGTTTTTAATTTATGCGATGCGTCAACGAGCGAGAGCGGGCAATTTAACAATTTGTCATCGTAAAAACAAATTGACGTCAGTGTTTTATGCGTCTGTCCTGTTATTGACAATGAATTTCGTCATAACGTTGCGGATCCACTCGGCTATTGTCTCGTGGATCCACAACTACTTTGACAATGTTATAATGAAATTCATGATCAAGAACAGGACAGACGCACGAAAACCTGACTTCAATTTTGTTAATCAGTTCAACTATGAATATAAAACAACTTCTGTTCTATTTACAATTTTGTTCATTACAGTGCCCAAATAGCTCTATGGGACCAATCCTGAAGAACTTCAGTAAAACAAAGTTGATGGATCAGTCAGTCAATTGGCGATGATTGAGTGGTTAATAGTATAACATTACAATTAATCAATATTGAGACCACACATGCTATCATAGCCAGTGCAGTAGTGATCTTACCTAAGCCAACCCATCCATGGATTTTAAAAAAAAAAAAAAAATTAGCAATAATAGTGATCATTATCATCCCGTCAATGACATTGGATCCATATTAAAAGCGTAGCCATATGTTTTAGTGCACTCATTCGTTTAAACTTAAACCGTTTGATTACCATGTTCCTCTTCAAGACGTGACATAAGATTTCGACTCTGGCACAAAGCTTGGCAGAAACTTTGAATTTCAGCAAATGAAGATTCAAAGGAAGACAACACTGACAACTACAAAAGGACAGAACTAAACAAGACTCACCAACAGCCAGACAGATTTTTTTGTTCAGAATGTTTATTGTACATAAACTATACGAAGCACCGTCATGAGCTCACTGGACTATGTTGATGACTTTGCAAGTGTAGGCTGTTTGATGGGTTAACAGCAATCAGGAATATTTCAAAGAAGAATAATTTTTTGAAAGAAGCACTTGTTTTCTCTTACAGTTAAACAACCACTGGGGGCTAGGGGATTCATCAAACAATCCGAGGAATGGACAACCTTGGACCACCAGTTAACAAATAGATTCCATGTTGCCATGCATCTGTTCAGTAATAGATCACAGATGATGTCAAAATGTGGTAACAACAATAAAATGGTACATGAGGTGATAGCCGAGTGTGTCACTGATGTTCTTGCCACACTTTGAAATTTTCTGTGACCTATTACTAAGCAGACGCACAGCAACATGGAATCTACTTGTTTTGTATGTTAGAGAAAAAAAAAACATTGTTAATGACGTCATCTATCCATTTGTCCTTCAACACATCAGAGGTAAGAATCAATCCAAATGTGAGAATAATAATTATTCGACCTATTATAAAAATCATAAAATTAAAAATTATAGGTATACTGAGTGACGATATCATTTTAATCCACAAGTGTGATATTATGTTTGATATCATTTTTGAACCTTTAACTGTACTTTAATGTTGCTGTATAATCGAAACATCTTCGGATCTTCCTCGGACGACTACGGCAATCTTCGGCTATCTTCAAAAATTTTCGGACATTTTCGGGAAATGTTGGGAAACGTCCTGTGGCCTTCGGACAACGTTTGGAGAGTCTTCAGAAATCTTCGGAAACTAGTCGGAAGTCTTCGGAAAATTGTCATAAACGTCGTTATTAGTATCTTGATGTATTGTGGGGATTTTATATAAATAAAAAGAAAATTACATGGTCGCTTGGACATACGGAATTTTCCTTCTTATGCTGAAGATTATTCCACTCGTTTCCTACGCTCACTCATGAAATATTCACCCCTCGAAGAGAGATTTCGTATCTCCGCGCGGCCATGTACACAATAATGAGTATGACCTCAAGAAGCAAAACCACCAAAATATATTTTCATTGTTGGAAAACTAAAAATGATAAAAATGCTATATAAGTACACTGCATTTTAAACTACGTGTTTTGATGAGCTACGCATGCGTGAGTTTGTGATCTAAAATTGAAAACGTCTGCCAGAAAAAAAATAGTCTCTCCACAGACGTTTAGATTTTTGCTTCGAGCGTTTTGGCTTAAACAATGAAACCCTCTAGTTTTGTCTTTTCCCAAGGCCACTGCATCTGTCTGCGTTTGAGCAGTTAATACGTTTTCTACTGGTCTTGAAGAACTCGATCAACGCAAAACATACAACACTGAGCAGAGGGTCTGTGAACAAATTCCTTCTCCAAAGACAATGAAAAGTCTCAGCCTCAACCACAGAAGAAGGGAAGGCCTTCCATCACTGATTCAGGCGACGAGAACTGAACTTTTAAGCATGAAGTAGACTATATATTTTCCTTCTGACTTCAGAACTGCTTAGATTATTTGTCATGCTCGAATGAGTTTTCGTCACATGACATCGTTTTGCATGCTAAATGAGTCGCAAAGGCGTTTCCGGTTCCGCTATTTTCAACAAACCGGCTACTGGAACAAATACACAAAAATCTAAAATTTAAGGCGATAAAATTGAGCTATTTCAAAATGGATCTTGTGATTTCAAATCGAACTCGCGCTACGCGCTCGTTCGATTTTGAAATCACGCGTATGATTTCAGACCAAATTGCACTCCACTCAGTTCAATTACCATTATATATCTATAGTTATAATTAATAGCAAATATCACTATTTTCATGCCATTGAGTTGCATTTGATCTTATGATACAGCTATTCTTCTTTGTTCTTTCCAGTTAACCCACGTTGCTAATTATTTGTCTTACAAAATTAGTACCAGCATTGTTCAGTTATTTTTTTTCCGAAAACGAGCTGTTATCAATGTATTTCTAATCAGCATATCTCGCTTATTACTGAATTATATCCAGTGTCAGATTCTATAAAAGGAAAACGATCTCCTTTATTTAACTGATTAGGTTAGTATGTTATTTTTGACTAGAGGTTTATTGACCCTTCTGGCCTCCACTGGCCAGGCTAACTTGAAAAAAAGATCTTGCTGACATTTTAAAAAGGCTCAGTCACGTTTTCTTAAGTTGTTTTGGCCACATACAAATCACCTTCAAATTGAAGTAACCTAAAAATAGTGGGTTACCAAGATAGAAACACCAAGGAGACAATAATAAGCCATAAAGGAACAAACTGACATGGATTACAAACGAATAACTTGAGAGATTTAGCCGGCTAAACAGGCCTAAACGTTTTAAGGTGCGGAAGCCGTGACGAAGCTTCTTCAAGATATCCACGAGCAGAAGGCGCGCGTCGAGTTTGTATTATTTGCGGTAAGCTTTGGATACACTCTCTGTAACAGACCTTCTGAAACGTGGTGGTTCACCGGGCTTTTAACAAAAACTCTACCAGGGCAAGAAAGAAATCCACTAGGTTGACCCAATTCTAAACTGTATTTTCTAACTCAAATTTTTAATATTAGGACTAACTGCTTTTAAGAATATTTTTTATTTAAATCGTGGATTTATCTTAGAGAATATAGTAATTGTAAGTAGTAATGTTATTGTAAATAGTTGTGCGTTTTAATTTGTCATGAGCCCCTGGCTCCGGATCTGGGCAGCCACTCCCTACGTTTACGACTTAAAATAAAGTTACCTTACCTTACCTTAATTCTTCACCAGGACAGTACAAGGGAGTTCAATGTTATGTATAACTTAATCATATATTGATATACATGCAAAACTTTGTGACTCAGTATTTAAGATGCTAGGGTTGATGATGGCAAAAGACTTTAAGTTATTGCATTAAATTTTCAAAAGTGCGTCAACTGAAGCAACTCAATATACATAATTTAGTTTCGAGACCACAATGTCTGTCCAAAATGTTCGGTAAATTGTACGTCATTTTAATGCTAGCTTGTTTTCCTTATGAAAGAAGAAACTAGAACGGAATTCCAAAATCGTGACTTTCTCTTGCAGGAGAAAACGCCACACCAGGGCCGGGGAAACTAAATTCGATATAAGGGAGAAGTCAAATTGATCAGGAGGGCCATAGGGGGCACAATTCCACCAGGGAGGGCAAATTAATCCACCAGCTTGCATGGGTTTCACCAAGTCTGTTACAGAAGAGTGTGTACAGTAAGAATAAAGGTTTCAGGATCCAAAAGGAATAGATGTGACGAGATGAAAGAATAAAATTAAACAAAGCAACAACGAATGACTAGCGACAACAAGAGTAAAAGAAATAGGCACCCTGAAAGGAAGTTAGAGTCGATTAGAGGTTAGAGGTTAGCCCTATGTGAAATCTCCCTTGAAATTACAAACACGAACGAATGACAAAGCACATCAATAGATTTTCGTTCGAGCAAAGTTTGAACATCGAAGTTTTAAATCAGTTTGCTGTATTTTTTAACACTTCTCTCTTTGTTGTATGTATGCGCCATTCAGAGAGAAGATGGCAAAGTTGATGTATGTTTTTACGGTTGCTGCTTGGAATGATAACTCCGGATGAAGGAGCGCACACCATAAGCGAGACTGACAACTACCAAGCTGACTACAACAGTTATGATACCGCTGACGGCATCTACGAAGTTCGTGACATCAGCTATGATACCGCTGACGATATCGACGAAGCTCGTGACATCAGCTATGACACCCCCGACGAAATCGACGAAGTTCGTGACATCAGCTATGATACCGCTGACGATAGCAACGAAGCTTGTGACATCAGCTAAGATACCGCTGACGATAGCAACGAAGCTCGTGACATCAGCTATGATACCGCTGACGACAGCAACGAAGCTCGTGACACCGGCTATGATACCGCTGACGACATGTACGAAGCTCGTGACACCAGCTATGATACCGCTGACGACAGCAACGAAGCTCGTGACACCGGCTATGATACCGCTGACGACAGCAACGAAGCTCGTGACACCAGCTATGATACCGCTGACGATAGCAACGAAGCTCGCGACACCAGCTATGATACCGCTGACGACAGCAACGAAGCTCGTGACATCAGCTATGATACGCTGAAGACAGCAACGAAGCTCGTGACATCAGCTATGATACCGCTGACGATAGCAACGAAGCTCGTGGCACCAGCTAGTCCGATATCTGGGTATGGTGAAATCAGAATTTCTAAGGTGATATTGAGAATTGGTAATAACAAATCATTCCGCAATGTAAGGAGGCGCCAGACTATTTTTGGTAGTTTCGCTCTTTGCAAGAGTTCCTCATACGTCGATTTATTGTCACAATAAACAGCTCGTGGTGCTCGTTCCTGAATTCGTTCTAGTTTTCTGGCATCAGAAGAACGACAAAAATTCCAGACAGTCTGACAGTATGTGAGATGAGGTAGTATAGCAAATTTGACAATGTGTAATTTAGCTGATGTCGGAATGAAGTTACGTAATCTCAGAATAACACCAGTTTGACAGGAGGCTTTTCTACAAACATTGCTTACATGACTCGAAAATGATAGTTGATCGTCTAAGGTAACCCCTAAGAGCGTTATCTCTGGTTTCTGATCAATTACAGTGTCATTAATAACAATATGTAAATCCTTAGACAGTTCCTCGGGCCCAGACTCATCACCTGATACTTTGAAAAATTTCCTTGTAAAAAGTTGTTGTTGTACCACTCAGAGATGTTGTTTCCTTCCGCTTTCCGCTTCCTTAGTTGTCTTCGCCACTGAAAACAGTTGGTGATCGTCCGCATACATACAGTGGAGAGGTGTAGATGGTTTTGGAATACATTCCAAAGAAGAGGCCCGAAGGCCGATCCCTGGAGACATCCTCCCGGGGAAGCGTACCAATCACTTGTTGTTTCCTGCCTGATCCTAACCCTGTTTTTCCCATTTGTGAAATATAGGGGTGGCGAATGGTCCTTTAAAAACCCATGGTCTTGCAAAATTTTCGCCAAATTTCACAGGTCTCGCAGTCTCGTTTTTTAGCGGTTATGTGCGTCTTGCAGTCTCGATTTTTCTCACAAAGCTGTCCCGCAGTCTCGATTTTTTTCAAGGCTAAGAAAGTCCTTAAGTACCAATTTGCTTATTTTTTTATAAAGTTAAATGACATCACAGCATCTTAGAACCTGAACGTCTTGAGTTCGCGTTTAAAACACTTTGAAGTCTCGGTCTCGCAATTGAAGAAATCAAAATGTCTCAGGCTCGCAAAGAAAAACGCTAATCTCGTCGTCTCGCAAAGTCTCGCATTTACCATTCGCCACCCCTAAATATGATCGCATCAGGGCTAGTGAGTTACCAGATACCGGATATATAGGGTAAAAAAAAACTTAGGGAATACCGGATATATAGGGTAAAAAAAACCTAGGGGATACCGGAGATATAGGGTAAAAAAAGACTTAGGGAATACCGGATATATAGGGTAAAAAAAACTTAGGGTATACCGGATATTTGTGGAAATCATTAATGGATAAGGGATATTTAGAACAGCTTTTCTGGGATATCGAGTACGAAAATTGTTAGTTCATGAAATTGAAATTTACGGGATGCGTTTTGGAAAAGTAGGACAGGGATGAAAATTAGATTAAAGATGATTTTCAGTCTGCACTGTGCACCCTCGAGAGTTTATTTGCGTTTTTTGTTTCGTTTCATGTAAGACATCACACAATGTAAACATTTCGCAACTGCTTACATGAAGTAAATTCAAAGTTTCAAAACAACCGCCATTATGGATGCGAAGCGGTCGAAGCTTTATGCTTCGTTCTTTCTCATATTACTTGCTGAAACAACTTCGCAGCTGTAAAAATCAATGAAGCTGTTGGAAAAAGAATTTGAAAGGCTTCAAAACATTCCATCGAGTGAGATTTAGAATGTTTACAAACATTAGGGTGCTGAGACTGCGCAGTACAGACTGAAGTGAAGTGAAGTGAAAGACTTTATTTAATGAGGGTGACCCGTGACAGTAACTTAAGTTACTGATAAACTTGGGACCCTCAGCTTAAAATAATTAGAATGCTAAAAATATATTATTTACAATAAAATGCTAAAATACGATATTATTTACAATAAAATACTTAATTAAGTTACTATTAAAAATGGTTACAAATAATAAACTGGACTTACAATTTCAAACATACTACGAATAATAAGAGTTAAAAAATTCCATTAGTTTTCTGAGAGTTAAGAATAGTATTACATAATTTAGCCTTAAACGATTTAACGGACTTCTCTGTTTTTAAAGACCGGGGTAAACTGTTCCAATCTTTAATAGTTCTGACGGCGAAAGTGCGTCCTCCCTCAGAGGCGTTTCTGTGAGAGGGGCATAATAAATTTAAATTACAATTTCTAGTACTTCTCGAATGGACGTCAGAGTTCTTCTTTAAAGATGTGTTCATGTATTCAGGTAAAGTTCTGTTTATCCTTTTGTAGGCCAGTGCACATCGATTTATATAAGCTTCTTTGTAAAAGGGGATCCAGTTTAGCTTATTAAATAAAGTGACAGTTCGACTAGTACGTTGTGCTGCAAGAATAATACGCGCAGCCCGTTTTTGCATACGGAGAACTCTCTCGAGTGCCTCTTTGTTACACGATGTCCATACTGTGCTTGCATACATGAAGAGTGGTTTGATTACCGCGTTATAGTAGATCAATTTTTGATTCTTTTTCAAGTAGCAGCTTATATGGCGTAGAAGACCAATTCGTTTTGAAAGTTTGTTACATAGTTCGTCAACATGTGCTTCGTAAGTTAGGTTCTCGTCGATTATCACTCCAAGAAGTTTATGGCTACCAACTTGTTCAATTTCTGCATTTTGCATCCTAGCTTCAAATTTTCCTGCGTCATGGGTTATACGTCTGCGCAGACGCTTTCCCGTAGCCAACAACGCTTTGGTTTTCTTGGTATTTATAAACATTTTGTTTTCACTAGCCCATTTCTCAACTTCTGTCAAGTCCTTTGTTAATGATTTGTTTAGTGCAGGAATAGCTTTCCAGTCTGAGCTTAAAGACAAGGTGGTATCGTCTGCATAGATATCCATAGTTGACTTGTGAACGTTTAGAGGCATGTCATTGACAAACAGGAGGAAAAGCACCGGTCCCAATATTGATCCTTGGGGAACGCCCTGTCTGATAGTCAGCTGTTCAGATGTGGTTTTCCCTAATGTAATAAATTGCTTTCTCTGAGACAGGTACGATTGAAACCAGGCAACAGACGGAGGGCTTGCACCGTAAATAGACAACTTTTTTAGAAGAAGTTCGTGATTTATAACATCAAAAGCTTTACGAAAATCTATAAATACCAGACCGGTCACTTCGTCATTGTCCATGTTTTTCAGGATGTGATCTGTAAGTCTGATTAGAGCTGTTTCTGTAGAGTGACCTGACCTGAAGGCTGATTGATACTCATATAACATGTCGTTGTCATGTAAAAACTTAAGAAGACAGCTGGCTACGTGTTTTTCGATAATCTTCGAAAAGACAGGTAAAACTGATATCGGGCGGTAATTGTTGATATCGTTTCGTGCGCCACCCTTGTGCAATGGTGTAACTTTTGCTACTTTCCAACGGTCTGGAAAACTGTTTGTCGATATTGAAAGGTTCAGCAATTTGCATAATGGACTTGCAAACGCTGGTGCAATAATTTTGAGTACACGAATACTTATGCCATCGTGCCCAGAGGCCTTGTTACAAGCGATTTTCCCTATGGTGTCAATGATCTGCTTAGGCGTTATTGGAGGGATGTTGAAAGCCACATTATCATTCAATCGCGAAGAGACAAAATTTTTCAGCTTGGTGTCATCAAACTCTACGCCAGCGTCGTTTTCCTTGCCAATTTGATCTAGGATGTTTACGAAGTACTGATTAAGCTCATTTGCAATGGAAGCTTCGTCACTAACGATGTTGTTTCCTGTGTTTAATTCATCGATGCGAACTCGAGGTTTACTAGTCCCACTTAATGTTTTGAGTGCTTGCCAAACTCCTTTTGGATTTCCTTTGTTTTCGTCGATTTTCTTGCGGAAGAAACTTCTCTTTGTTTTTTTGATGAGACTTGTAGTTTTACCCTTTGCATGCGTATAGCGTTCCCAGTCTGCAGGCAGATTTGAAATTCGCGCCGTTTTCAACAGCTTGTCTCTTGTTTTCATAGACGACAAGATCTCTTTAGTCATCCAAGCAGGCTGGTTCGGTTTCTTGACGCGTTTAGATTTTAGTGGAATGTGCCTGTCCAAAACGTCATTTAGCATTGTTTCCATTGTAATCAAAACATCGTTTAAATCATCAAAAACAAAGGCAATGTCCCATGGGGCACATTGTAGATCATGTAATAGTTCATTTGTATTCAGATTTTTGAAGTCACGATATTCTATGGTACTGTGGGTTTGATCTCTTTGCTTTTTGGAGTATTTACGTCTAATAAAAACTGGCAAGTGGTCTGAAAGACCAATATCTGGTACAGAGATTTCAGTAACAAAACCAGGATGCGTTGTGTAGACATGGTCGAGACAAGTTGAGCTCACGGGACGTGTAACTTTGTGCACGAGTTGGCTTAAATTTAGGCTTTTTAATGCCTTCGCTAATCGATGATGTTTGTAGACATATGTATCCAAGAAGTTTATATTAAAGTCTCCAAACACATACATTTCTTGGTTTCTTAAATAAGCTGTTTCAATGTTAAGCTCCAGTTTGGCATCCGTGTCCGCCGTTGAAGAAGGCGGGCGATAAACAGCTCCTGTGAGTATCGGGCGATTTGATTTATAGGGATAGACTTGTAACCAGACGGTTTCTAGATCCATTTCTTCCAGGCTTGTAATTCTTTCGACTTTTAGATTGTCAGCAACGTAGGCGAGAATTCCGCCGCCCTTCTTGGTTCCTTGCCGGTCTTTCCTGGAGAGCGTGTAGCCAGGTATTTCTAGAACGCAGTCAGGTTTGTTTGGTTTAAGAAATGTTTCGAGGAGAAAAAGCACATCGATTTCTTGACGTCTAGTGGTTAGTAATAACCTTATCTGCTCAAACTTAGTGTCCGTTAGATTGTTTACGTTCCACTGTCCTAGTCTGAGACCTTTTCCTGGTAAACATACCTTGGACAAATTGACTGTCTTGTCATTCTTGTTATCACTTGGAGTAGTCGGGCCAGGATTCGGGTTTATATCACAGGCCTTAAAAATTTCGAGCTCCAAAATACGAGGATTGAAAGTTGAAACACCATTTGTAGTATATTTCATCACAGAGTGAAAGAATTTTCGCTTGAAGTTCTTCGGTTGGAATGCTGAAACTGCCTTTAGTCCCAAAATGGCCGCGCTCGTCGGGCCTTGCTTTGTTGCCGTAACACATTGCTGCTGATATCTACCCAAATTTCCGATATAATCGCTATCAGAGAAGTTATGATCGTAATAACTTGCTGAGAGAAGCACAAGTACTTCGAAAACCAACTGTAGTACTCGAAAATTTAGCCTTTTCACCGAGTAAGACGCCATGGCACTCACGCCACGTGCATTCTCGTCAGTGGGTTTGATCCCTGACTGTAATATTAATATTATCTTTAAAGAGAGCACGTTTCGAAAACGTGACAGAGTTATCAGTTTCACGTGTTATGACCTTGGTAGCTTCTCTCTTCCGTCATCAATATTTCTTTAATTAAAAACATATACAGCCATTCCGAGAACGGTCTGCCTACAGAATGGACTGCTCGCAGTCTACCTATAGAAGTGTAACAGCGTACGTGTCAATGCTAAGGCATTATGGGTAAAGGTAGTTATCTCTTCCTTGATCGAAGTTCACCGCGGTGTAGGAGTAACTACAAATAAAAGTATTCATTGTTTTTCTTTCCTTCAGGCTGAAACACCGTGAACTTCAATTACCGTTGCTGAGCTAACACTACCAATAATTTCTTTCGGCATTGTCGCGTAGGCATTTACGATTTTGTAGGACAACCTTTCTCGAAACAACTGTATCGATGTTTATTCGTTATTTCCTGCAAAAAAAATCCTTCCGTTTCGCACTCGTTCAACTACAGGAAGATCGAAACATCCCAGTCAACAATTAAGTTTTGAACCATTAGCACAGCTACATAACCGCCCGGGGCTTAATCGTTTGGATTGAAACCAGACTGGAACGCACTCTCTTAACTTCTGACCTCAAAGAGATGAAGCGTAACTATTTTTTTTCTGTGTGAAAATGTTGATAGACAGATAGTATCAAAACCAAATTGGATCAATACGTTGGAATTAATAACACTGGAGATAAAGTGTTCAAAACAGGAATTGAACTTATAAGGACTGCCGAAAGCCATTAGGCTCTTCAAGCGGAGAAAAGTACATTTATTGACTTTTTTTGTGCGCACAAAACGAACCTTGTAAACTAGTAACAGGCAAAACGAGCTTACACTATCACTTAAGTCCCACTAAAATGATTAAAATCATCTTTTCTGGTTGGCATCAATGTTTGTAAGGAATTCACTTCCTTATTAATGTGTTTTTGAATGGCAGGGAGAGTTGTTTCATTTTCCTTTCATCGCAGAGCTTCAGTTGCCTCTCCAAAAATAAGCTTAGTCTGTTTTGGCATGAGCAACGCCGGGGGTGAAAAACCTGTTGCTGACCGTTCGCGCACTGGTTCGTTGACAAATTAGACTGCCAGAAGTCTCTCTTTTCCTCGAAAATCCGTGGGGAAGAACGCAAAACAAGTAAGCGTGCGAGCGGCGAGTGGCGATGCCGCGAGCCGCCACATAGCGCGCACTTCACGCTTACAGTCACGCTTGGGTACTAACTTGTCAGTTTGCGTTCTCTCCCACGGATTTTCGGGGAAAGGAGAGCCTGCTCGCAGTCTATTGACAAAGTAATACAAAGCAGTGAAGGTAAAACCCACTGAATTGTTGAGTCATGACGCCGATTCAGTTTTACACAAAGCGTGAGCACAGAGTGCTTGTCGGTACTGTTGATCCTGATTTCAGTGCAATTATCTGAAAATTGTGTCTGATCGATCCATACATAAGTAACCGTATTGGAGACATTTTTAATCAGGCAAACGTTCAAAGAAAAAGTTGTTTACTTATTTTGTATAAGAAAAGACCCTTTAAGAACTCAGAGGCTATTATTTTATATCGGAATAGTGTGCTATAACTCATCTCTGCATTACAGGAACTGTACAATCGGAAGAATAGAAAACATTTCGGTATTTCCGGAGAAATATGCCCCCTCGCCCCCAGGCAAATAACGTGATAAGATCAACAGGAAGAAATTACACGACCTTGTGACATCAATGTTTCTCAAACAGAGTTGAAATGTCCTCTTTTGGGAAAGTTAATTAAATTCAACGATATGACGAATTGCAATTAACATCCATCATCAACTTAAAGTTACGCCTTCAGATTAACAGGAAGCCGGGCTACCAGAATAGGCCGCGTTCGATATAGCAATATTCTCACATGGCTCCGAGGCTTTCAGTACAAACTTCTATATTTGGTGGTGTTTTCTTTATGTTCAAGTCTCTCTTGGGAATTGAGAAAGCCTCGGAACCAGCATTTGACATATGACCACAAATCGAACGTGGCCTATAAGATGAAATGACACATTTGCGAGAGCTCACATACAGTTGAACCTGAAGCAAGGAAACGGAGATCTTTCTATTTATATCACCGTTTATCGACGAAAAATGAGCAGCAATACGTTGATAGAAGTTTTTGGTCACATCGTGTTCAGTTTTACACGAGGAGTAACAGAACACTACAATCCACAAGAACCTGAATACACGGCAGAGTCTTTTGGCTACGATCCTCTACAAAGCACAGGTCGAGAATGGTATTATCATCCTGTTCGCGAGCTTATTTACCAGGAGTACAGCGACAGAGAAGCCACAAGCTTAGACTATCTAGCGTCTAGCCATCTTGATATAAAGGTTTTAAACGCGTGCTCAGCAGAGGAGAACGAAGAAACACATGAAGATCAGCAAGATAGAGCAATGGCTTGGAAGCGACTCAGACCATCCGCTCTCCGAACAGTTTGTAACTCAATGTACATTGGAGCTTTGATTTCACTACTAACTGCCACCATTATAGGCTCAGAATACCTGTTGATATCTTATATCTCTTACAAAACTGAACTCAACTGCGAATTTCACCCCGAGTGGTCAATTCCAAAACAATTACAATGGATAAGATCAGTTTCCAGTATAATATCTTGCGCATTCCTTTACTTGTGGCCCTTTGCATGTTTTCTATTTGTTTTTCGTCCATATCAGTTGAAAGGTTTGAAAAGGAAACTGTTCTTAGTTTGTTGTTTTGTTTACTGTTTAGATTCAATTTATCGTGTGGCCCTGCAAGCCCTTGGAATTTCTCATTCAAAGATTTCTTCTCTACAAAAGATTCCACTCAATGCTTTGTTTTCTGCCAGTGTAGGCTGGCAAGTCTATCTTCTAACAATTCATTTCCGTATGCGACGGACAAGGAAACAGCAGCTGACATTTTTCTTAAAAATGATACTACCTGGGTGTTCCCATGTATTCATTGGTTACACTGCATCCTTTTTTATTTACCCGGCGTACAGGAAACAAAACGAGGAAGGCAAACTGTTAATTGCACTCTTCGCTCCTCTCATTGGAGTCATAGTCAAAACAATCTCGCGAATTTCCGTTCAGAGGTTATGGAACCTTACCCATCCGGGATATTCCTATGCCTTGTTGACACCGCTGTATTTTGGATCAGCGGTTGTATTTCGAGTGTTACAAGCGGATCTTGACAGTGTAGAATCAATGGCCATTCTTGGAATAATTCACGGAGCGTTAGAAGTCGTAGAACGAAGCACCATGGTTGTGATTGATCACATTTGCCATGTGATTTGGAAAAGAACATCAGCTCCTTGGGGAAGTTTTTGTACTCCTCGCCGTGAGAGACTAATGGCTGATATCGCTATCACGAGCATGTTGTTTGAATCAACTGCTATAGTGTCTGTTAATGGCTTTTTGTACTTGTATCAATTTATTTACTTACAAAACGATTCCCTTTTAAACCTGCTGCAGTCTTTCGCCTTTTGTACTTCAGTTCAACTGGTGATCGAGTGGTTTTTCACCAGCGTTTCTCTAGCGATCGAGACTCGCTATCAGAATATGGCTGTCATGGCTGTTTGGCGAAGACAATGGAAAAGACATGTTTTAGTCGCGATCGTAAATGTGGTACCATTAGCTTTGTGGACTGCTGGACACCTTTTAGTAATCGTACATGAACGCTTTAATGAGTCCGTGAACCAGCCTTGTAAAATTCCTTTTTCTTGACAGTTAGACACATAAAAACCGCGCCGTCCTCTGTTGTCTGGACAATTTCAACTAATGTAGTAAGGACATCTCCTTGATGATGACTAAGGATGAACCGCTAATACAGGCTTAAAGTTGCCGATTAAGGGGAAATGATGTTGCGAACTTTTCTTCATCTTACCGTCTTGGCAGAACACGGCGGATGAACTACACATTATACATAAATGTTATTTAACCTTAATTACTGAAGATGTTAGGTTAATCAGCTGAAAAGTAGGGACTGCTGAATAAGTTTAAAGCTTCGTATAGAATAACGTGAAAATATTACTTGCTGGATTTCCTACAAAATAAAATCGTAGAAATCACACTTATGCGTGACACTTAAGTTGTATCACTGACTGAAGTTTATTGAAGAAAATTTATTATATAAAATCACCATGGTGGGTGCCCTTAAATTAGGCATCACTTGACTTTAAGCAACTAATTATGTGTTATGCCTTCTCAGAACTGATTAACGCTTTTGTTTTCGTTTAGTTTTCAAAACAAAGTTTCATTCTTGCCACCAGTTGACGAAACAGCTAACGCAACCTTTTAGTAAACGACGATCACAACTAGGAACGAAAGCGTTTTTTTTTTTTCGTCCCACGTTTTGGTTTGCAATGAATGATGAAAACGATTTTTTTTTTCCACAAGGAATTGGGGTGGTAATTGTAAATGGAGAGAGAGATATGTTATTCGCCGGCTGGGAGGTCCGTATAGTGAAAAACTGTGACCGAGGTCTTGCGGAAATGTGGCGCGATTTTCAAGCCCGAGGTCACAGTTTTTTCACTATACGGACCGACCCTAAACCGGCAAAGAACATTTTTATTTTTTTTTCCTCCGGTAAATTGGCTTAGAAGTTGGTTCGTTCACGCAGCTTTGTCATTGAATTGGCTTACGTGCCGCCTACACACCATCTCAAAAATCTAACGAGCGAACGAACGAGTAACTCAGATACTGAGACAAAGAAAGATATATTAAAGGACAGCTTTATTTCCAGCTACGTTATGTTAGTTGCATCTAGTTCACCAGTTAAGTTCTCCAAAACTGCTTTTCCGGTGTGAAATTTCTGCGAAGTTGTACAACAAAAACAATTTCTATCAGTCGTTGCGAAACACTCGAAATCAGTCTTTTTAATAATAATAATAATAATAATAATAATAATAATAATAGACTTGTATAGCGCTAGAACTATACAAACATACTCAAAAGCGCTTTACATTAAGTTAAAATAAATGAATAAATGGAAATCACTAAACTTTAAAACTATTACAACAACTATGCTAAACTTTAAAACTATTTCCACAAGTCAAAAGCTTTCTTAAAAAGAAATGTTTTCAGTTGCTTTTTGAAAATGGCGAGGCTGCTACTTGTTCTTATAGTTAATGGCAGCGAGTTCCATAAAACAGGTGCAGCATGAGCAAAGGCCCGATCCCCAAGTGTAGAGCAGTTGACTTTTGGAACAACCAGAAGAGATTTTGCAGATGAACGAAGAGCGTAATTAGTAGCTGGTTTCAGGGATAAAAGATCATTTATGTAGGAAGGACTTTTGTTGTGTAGTGCCTTGTAAACAAGAAGAAGCAATTTAAACTGAACTCTAGACGATACTGGGAGCCAATGTAAGTCGATAAGTGCGGGTGTGATATGATCAAATTTCGCAATCCGAAAAATCACTCTAGCCGCGGCATTCTGAACTTTCTGTAAACGATCAATCTGGTATTTAGGTAGACCAAATAGAAGTGCATTGCAGTAATCAAGGTGCGAAGATACAAAGGCGTGGATCAGTGTCTTTGTGGATTGCGCGGTAAGGAATTTTCTGATCTGTCTTATGTTGAGTAGCAGAATTCGCGTAAATTCGTTGGGTGTGTTCCACAGAAATTCTCTTAGATACAGCAACAATCAGAGAGTTAAAATCGACTGCAATTGACTCTTTTTTGCTTAAAAATTGTGCTGCGAGAGAAACACAGGATTGCGCGCTATTACAGTGCCGAGCTACAAACAACCAAAGTAGCTCTCGCAACTTAAAAAACTGACTCAATTCAATTTACTTACAGTGACTTTCCTTGACATTTTAAAGTGAATAGAGATAAACTTGCTTTGATTAATCATCGATGGAAGTGTAAAAAGAGCAAAGGGTGACGATTATTGCTAGTTCACTCACGAAAATTAACCAACATGGCAATTTCACCCGCGCTGTTTCCCGCCGTTAGCGTGACCGTGGTCAGAGATAGGAAACTCCGGACCGCGCTACTGAAAAACTAATCAGTTTGCAGGATTCGTTACCGTGCCCTCATGGGAAAAAATAAAGTAGTTACGTACTCTCTGTTAATTTTGGTTCTGTTTCCCTGAAAATTAACATACTGAATAGATTGCTAAGCAAACACTTTGGCAAAATTTGAGAAAATTTGCACATTGAGTATGTTAATTTTCAGCCCTAGCTTACTAAAATAATCGCTTTCTTATATTTACTTTTTCTTGATAATGGCGTCATGATCACTTTGAAACGTCAAGTCTTTCAGTCATTTTTGAATATCACTGCTTAAGCAAATCTCTTTTGATCAAAAATTTAAAATTTTGTCGAAAATTTTTAAAATATGCAGTCCTAGGAGAGGAACAAGAAACCGAATTTAAAAATCGAAAAAAAAATTAAGATATTCTTCTACCTGGTTTAATTTGTACAATTGCGTAGAACTAAATATCCTAAACTCAATAATGGCGAAAAAAATCATTCTCTAAAAAGATCATGACCTAAGTAAAGAAAATTTATTAATTCACATATATTGGGCAATTGTATCGTTGCTCTAGAAGTTCCTTAAGATTCTTTGTTTTTTCTTGTATGGTTCTGATTGTTTTAATCCGGTGCCCAGGTTAGATCACAATAATGGACCTTAACAACTAACGCTATGTTTACCAAAGCCGCCAGTGTTATGGTAAATCACGGTATAAAGAAGTCCCCATTTCTAAATGCGTAGCCTAACAGGTGTTCCTCTTGGTTTCGAAAGTCATCGATTGTTTCGAAACTGACCATTTATTATCATTCATATCCACCACGGCACTTAAATTGAAAACCTTGAAATGAAGGCATTTACTTAGCTGTTATTGTCGCGAGCATCAAGAACTAAGTGACTAGCGCAGTAAGAACTTCACAGACTCAATCAACCAGTTGGATCCTTCACACAGCAAGCTCAGGGTACAATTGGGATCAAAGATTTCCTTTGTCGAATGAGATGAGTAGCAGTACACTGATAGAGGTGTTTGGTCATATCGTGGTCAGTTTTACACGAGGAGTCACAGAGCACTACAATCCACAAGAACCTGAATACATGGTACAGTCTTTTGGCACAGGTCGAGAATGGTATTATTATCCTGTTGACGAGCTTATTTACCAGGAGTACAGCGACAGAGAAGTCACAAGTTTGGACTATCTAGCGTCTAACAGTCTTGAAATAAGGGTAAGAAACGCGTGTTCTCCAGAGGAGGACGAAGAAACGCAGGAAGATCCGGAAAATGAAGATAGAGCAATGGCTTGGAAGCGACTCAGACCATCCGCTCTCCGTACAGTTTGTAAATCAATGTACATTGGAGCTTAGATTTCCCTACTAACTGCCGCCATTACAGGCTCAGTATACTTGTTGATTTCTTATATTTCTTACAAAACTGAACTCAACTGCGAATTTCACCCAAAGAGGTCAATTCCAGTACAAATACAGTGGATAAGATCAGTTTCTCGTATAATATCTTGCGCATTCTTTTACCTGTGGCCCTTTGCATGTTTTCTATTTGTTTTCCGTCCATATCAGTTGAAAGGTTTGAAAAGGAAACTGTTCTTAGTTTGTTGTTTTGTTTACTGTTTAGATTCAATTTATCGTGTGGCTCTACAAGCCCTTGGAATTTCTCATTCAAAGATTTCGACTCTACAAAGGATTCCGCTCGGTGTTTTGTTTTGTGCCAGTTTAGGCTGGCAAGTCTATCTTCTAACAAGTCACTTCAGTATGCGTGAGACAAGAAAACAGCAGGTGACTTTTTTCTTTAAAATGATAGTACCCGGATGTTCTAATTTATTTATTGGTTTGACTGCATCCTTTTTCATTTACCCGGCGTACAGGAAACAAAACGAGGAAGGCAAACTGTTAATCGCAGTCTTCGCTCCTCTCATTGGAGTCATAGTCAAGGCAATCTCGCGGATTTCCGTTCAGCGGTTATGGAACATTGCCCATCCGGAATATTTGTTTACATTGTTAGCACCGCTATACTTTGAATCAGCGGTTGTATTTCGAGTTTTACAAGCGGATCTTGGCAGTGTGGAATCAATTGCAGTTCTTGGAATAATTCACGGAGCTTTGGAAGTTGTAGAACGAAGCACCATGGTTGTTATTGATCACATTTGTCATGTGATTTGGAAAAGAACATCAGCTCCTTGGGGAAGTTTTCGTACTCCTCGCCGTGAGAGACTAATGGCTGATATCGCTATCACGAGCATGCTGTATGAATCAACTGCTATAGTGTCTGTTAACGGCTTTTTGTACTTGTATCAATTTATTTACTTACAAAACGATTCCCTTTTAAACCTGCTGCAGTCTTTCGCCTTTTGTACTTCAGTTCAACTGGTGATCGAGTGGTTTTTCACCAGCGTTTCTCTAGCGATCGAGACTCGCTATCAGAATATGGCTGTCATGGCTGTTTGGCGAAGACAATGGAAAAGACATGTTTTAGTCGCGATCGTAAATGCGGTACCATTAGCTTTGTGGACTGCTGGACACCTTTTAGTAATCGTACATGAACGCTTTAATGAGTCCGTGAACCAGCCTTGTAAAATCCCTTTTTCTTGACAGTTAGACACATAAAAACCGCGCCGTCCTCTGTTGGGGCCAATCTTGTCTGGACAATTTCAACTAATGTAGTAAGGACATCTCCTTGATGATCACTATGAACCGCTAATACAGGCTTAAAGTTGCCGATTAAGGGGAAATGATGTTGCGAACTTTTCTTCATCTTACCGTCTTGGCAGGAGTCGGCGGGATGAACTACACATTGTACATAAATGTCATCACCTTTACTACTGAAGATATTAGATTAATCAGCTGAAAAGTAGAGATTGCTGAATAAGTTTTAAGTTTTGTATAGAATAACATTAAAATATTTCTTGCAGGATTTCCTACAAAATAAAATCGTAGAAATCCCACTTATGCGTGAGACGTTTTGAGTTGTATCACTGACTGACGTTGACTGAAGAAAATTTGTTTATATAAAATTAAAAATTATAGGTATACTGAGTGACGATATCATTTTTGAAATCATTTTTGAACCTTTAACTGTACTTTAATGCTGCTGTATGATCGAAACATCTTCGGATCTTCCTCGGACGACTACGGCAATCTTCGGTTATGTTAAAAAATCTTCGGACATTTTCGGGAAATGTTGGGAAACGTCCTGTGGCCTCAGCTCGGACAACTTTTGGAGCTTCTTCGGAAACTAGTCGGAAATCTTCGGAAAATCGTCATCAACGTTGTTACTAGTATGTTGATGTATTGTGGGGATTTAATATAACAAAAAGAAAATTACATGGTCGCTTGGAGATACGAAATTTCTCCTCTTATGTTGAAACTTATTCCACTCGTTTGCTGCGCTCACTCTTGAAATATTCAACCCTCGAAGAGAGATTTCGTATCTCTGCGCGGCCATGTACACAATCATGAGTATGACTTCAAGAAGCAAAACCACCAAGATATATTTTTATTGTTGGAAAACTAAAAATAATAAAAATGCTATATAAGTACACTGCATTTTAAAAAAGGTTTTTTGATGGCTACGCATGCGTAAGACCGTGATTTAAAATTGACAATGTCTGCCAGGAAAAAATAGTCTCTCCACAGACGTTTAGATTTTTGCTTCGAGTGTTTTGGCTTAAACAATGAAACCCTCTGTTTTTGTCTTTTCCCAGGGCCACTGCACCTCTCTGCGTTTGAGCAGTTAATACGTTTTCTACTGGTCTCGAAGAACTCGATCAACGCAAAACATACAACACTGAGCAGAGGGTCTGTGAACATTATAATCATCATCAGGATCAAAACCTCTTGAAAAAAGTCACTAAAAGCCAACTAAATTCTTGTACAAGCGAAAGCAGAGAATCTTAATTCGAGTACTTTTTAACCAGAAATGCAGTAAAATCACCATGGTGGGTGCCCTTGAATCTGGTATCACTTTAAGCAACTAATTATGGTTATGCCCTCTCAGAACTGATCGACGCTTTTGTTTTCGTTTAGTTTTCAAAACAAACTCTCATTCGTACCTCTAGTTGACGAAACCGCTAACGCAACCTTTTAGTAAACGACGATCTCAACTAGGAACGAAAGCGTTTTTATCCTTTTCACGTTTTGGTTTCCAACGTATGTTGGAAACGATTGTTCTACAAGGAATTGGATTGGTAATTTTAAATGGAGAGAGAAGTAGTTACGCACTCTCTATTAATTTTGGTTCTATTTCCTGAAAATTAACATAGGTACTGATTAGATTGCTAAACAAACCCTTTAGCAAAATTTGAGTCAGTTTGCACGTTCAGTATGTTAATTTTCAGCCCTAGATTACTTAAATATTCGCTTTCTTGTATTTATTTTTTCTTGATAATGGCGTCATGATCACTTTGAAACGCCGAGTCTTTCAGTCATTTTTGAATATCTCTGCTTCAGCAAATCTCTTTTAATCAAAAATTAAAAATTACGTCCAAAATTTTTGAAATATACAGTCCTAGGAGAAGAACAAGAAACCGAATTTAAAAATCAAAAAAATATTAAGATATTCTTCTATATAGTTTAATTTGTAAAATTGCGTAGAACTAAATATCCTAAATTTAATAACGGCGTAAAAACTCATTCTCTAAAAAGATCGTAATCTAAGTAAACAAAATTTATTAATTCACATATATTGGGCAATTGTATCGTTGTGCTAGAAGTTCTTTAGGGTTCTTTGTTTTTATTCGTATGTTTCTGATTGTTTCAACCCAGTACTCAGGTTAGATCACAATAATGGACCTTAATAATTAACGCTACGTTTACCAAAGCCGCCAGTGTTACGGTAAATCTCGGTATAAAGAAGTCCCCATTTCCAAATGCGTAGCCCGACAGGTGTTCCTGTTGGTTTCTAAAGTATTCGACTGTTTCGAAACTGACCATTTATTATCATTCATATCCACCACGGCACTTAAATTGAAAACCTTGAAATGAAGGCATTTACTTAGCTGTTATTGTCGCGAGCATCAAGAACTAAGTGACTAGCGCAGTAAGAACTTCACAGATTCAATTAACCAGTTGGATTCTTCAGACGGCAAGCTCAGGGTACAAGATTTCCTTTGTTGAATAAGATAAGTAGCAGTACACTGATAGAGGTGTTTGGCATATCGTATTCAGTTTTACACGAGGTGTGGCAGAGCACTACAACCCACAAGAGCCTGAATACACAGCAGAGTCTTTTGGCTACGTTCCTCTACAAAGCACAAATCGCGAATGGTATTATTATCCTGTTGACGGGCTTATTTACCAGGAGTACAGCGACAGAGAAGCCACAACCTTGGACTATCTAGCGGCTAGAAGACTTGATATAAGGGTTATAAACGCGTGCTCAACAGAAGAAAACGAAGAAACACAGGAAGATCAGCAAGATGAAGATAGAGCAATGGCTTGGAAGCGACTCAGACCATCCGCTTTCCGTACAGTTTGTAAATCAATGTACATTGGAGCTTTGATTTCACTGCTAACTGCCACCATTGTAGGCTCAGTATACCTGTTGATTCCTTATATCTCTTACAAAACTGAACTCAACTGCGAATATCACCCAGAGAGGTCAATTCCAGTACAAATACAATGGATAAGATCAGTTTCCAGTATATCTTGCGCATTCATTTACTTGTGGCCTGTTTAGATTCAATTTACCGTGTGGCTCTATAAGCCCTAGAATTTCTCAATCAAAGATTTCTTCTCTACAAAAGATTCCACTCAATGTTTTGTTTTGTGCCAGAGTAGGCTGGCAAATCTATCTTCTAACAGTTCACTTCCATATGCGACGGACAAAGAAACAGCAGGTGACTTTTTTCTTTAAAATGTTACTACCCGGCTTTTCACATTTACTTAGTGCTTTCATTGTAGCCGTTTTCATTTACCCAGCGTATAACAAACAACATAAGGAAGTCAAACTGTTAATCGCAGTCTTCGCTCCTCTCATTGTAGTCATAGTCAAAACAATCTCGCGAATTTCCGTTCAGCGGTTAAGGAACATTACTCATCCGGGATATTCCTACGCCTTGTTGACACCGCTGTATTTTGGATCAGCGGTTGTATTTCGAGTGCTACAAGCGGATCTTGGCAGTATACAATCCATCGCCATTCTTGGAATAATTCATGGCGCTACAGAAGTCATAGAACGAAGCACCATGGTTGTGATTGATCGCATTTGTCATGTGATTTGGAAGAGAAAATCTGCTCCTTGGGGAAGTTTTCGTACTCCTCGCCGTGAGAGACTAATGGCTGATATCGCTATCATGAGCATGTTGTATGAATCAACTGCTATAGTGTCTGTTAACGGCTTTCTGTACTTGTATCAACTTATCTACATACAAGACGATTCCCTTTTAAAGTTGCTGCAGTCTTTCGCCTTTCATACCTCAGTTCAGCTTGCGATTGAGTGGTTCTTCACTAACGTCTCTCTAGCGATCGAGACTCGCTATCAGAATATGGCTGTCATGGCTGTTTGGCAAAGAAGATGGAAAAGACATGTTTTAGTCGCGATCGTAAATGCTGTTCCATTAGCTCTTTGGACAACTGGAAACCTTTTAGTAATCGTACATGAACGCTTCAATGTGTCTGTGAACAAGCCTTGCAAAATGCCGTTTTCTTGAGAATTAAGACATAAAACCCTTCCTCTGTTGAGGCCACGTTGATCTGAACAACATATATACAGCAAGCTATCTCCTCGATGATCACTATGATCAAACGCTGAGAAGTCCATAATCTCGAGGAAATAATTTAGGCAACTTTCTTCATGCGAGCACGTTACCTCACAGTCTTAGCAGAACGTGGCGTGATCATAGTTAGTAGAGGGGTGATGAACCTTTTAAAATTATACTGAAGATAACAAGTCAATAAACTGAACAAGTAGAGACTACTCAACACGTTTATAACCTTGTATAGACTATCGCGAGAATATTGTTGTAGGATGGAGTAACTTGATTTGGAACAAAAAAAACTCTTTTTTCGCCTAAGGAAAATTGCAGTCACGTGGAAGACTCATTAAGTTGTACCACTGAGGTTCATCGGGAAAAAATAGACGTTTCAAGTTAGCGTTCGAGTTCTATAAGCTGTGTTTACATGATATTGGAGTGACTTTGATACCGGCGCGAGTTCACCCCAGTCCCCACTCGTGGCTCTGTGTTGGTTTACCTGATACCACCAGAAAAATGTTATACCGGACCACAGTTACTAACTATGACCGGACGAGTCATTCGGGCGTGAATTTACCCGATTACTGAAGCTGAGCCAGAATTTCATTCCGGTACGAAATCTCGCAAGAGTATCATGTAAACGAAGAACAACATCAATCTCGTGGGAGACTGGAGCCGAGTGATGCATGCGTAGTTCATTTCATCCAATCCAAGATGGCGTCGCGTAAACCACATTGGGGCATGTGTCCCCTATATAAGCATGATACGAAATCAAGTTGTAATCCTGGTATCAAACCCCCGCTGGTGCGAGTTTTCTCATGTAAACAATGACTACCTCCCCTCCCTCCCCCCCCCCCCCGAAAAAAAAAAGAGTTTACGTATCGTTAAAATAAAGATGAGATGTGCCTTTCTGGAACCGAAGGGATGTTTTGTTTTGAAAAAAGAACTGCATCCTTACCAACACTTGACGGAGGGGAACAGTGCTGTACCTTAGAGTAAACTTAGACGGCAGCACATATTCATACTATTGACGAGCGAAAGCGTTTCTTACCTTGGTTCTGTTTTGCTCATAATATCTGAAGGAAATGATTTTTGCACAATGGATTGTGGTTAGAAATCAGTGTAAATAGAGAGGTAGTCATGCGGGTAATTGTTACAAACTAATGAAATTCAACATGAAGTGGAGGACAATTATATAAACAAATAAATAAATTATATAAATAATGAACGTCAAGAACGTTTGATCCTTGCAATCCCACACATTGTGTTCTATTTCATAATTGGTTCATGCTGTATAGCGTTCATCACCGAGTTATGAAGCACGCGGAAAGTTTGGCGAACGCCGAAAAGAAGCGTGAGGGTAAATATTTAAACATTTTGCGTAATGTACCGGCCTACATTAGCTTAGAGGTTATATTTCTTATTAATAAACCTTATTAACTCGTAATGCATTCTCCTCATGCATTCTCTTAGATTAAATTTCGCTCACATCACTTTGTACTACTTATTAACCGGGAGTGAGGTCTGCATGGGGAAATATCAAACCGAGACCTTGCCGGCAAGGCCGAGGTTCGCGATTTTCCCCTAAGACCGACCGGTCGAGGTTAATAACTAGTTTATTATATGGCCTATGAAAACAGAAACAAAACAAAAACGTCATCCGGTAAAGCGCGTACTTATCTTGCCATGCATTCCTCTTTTCCAGCCAATTTCTTCTTGTCCGTTTCCTTCGTCCTGTCTGGTACCAACTCGTTCGTAACTTAATGTTGTGAATTCGCTGTACTTTTCCTAAAATTTTGTTTGATCAGGGTAATAGAATCGGCACTCTCCGAGTGTTCAAGCATCGTTTTCACCTGCTATAATTTTCAGGAAAAAAGCAACAGTTTTTTTTTTTAACTTCCCTTCGCTTTGTTTCAGGAGGCCCGTAATCGGCCCGTGGGCATTACGGGAGAATAATGCCCTAGTATTAGCCAATCAGAGCGCGCGATGTATCAGCTATAAACACTAGCCATATAATAAAGCTTTTTCTAACAGCCTCTAATTCCTTTCATTTCCGAGAGGTTTCATTACAGCCAAACGGTAGCCTGCGTTGCAGGTGTAAACGGGAAAGGGGTGGGGATGGGGGAGGCGAAAAACCTTCCATCCCTGCTCTCCACCTCCCTCCCCGTTTCCCTCATTAAATAGGGAGTTTTAGCAAATCACGACGGCGACGGCGATGAGAGCGTCACCAAACAAAAGGTTTAACGAGAAGAACAATAGTTCTGCACGTGCGTTTGGAATCTTGGTACATTTCTTAGCCGTCTTCTGCAAAACAACAACGCGAAATGACCAAGTTCTACGTATTTTGGAGAACGCGAACCACAATGGCTAACTTTTCGTGTCTTCCTTTGGAATTGAACGCTGTTATTGCATATTTAGCCTGAGCATGTTTTTAGACCCATAGGCGTACTGAGAAGATCTACACAGTTGAAACATTCGAAGGTAAAACATAAATCCGTTTTTACAAAGCGTCGTCACTGCTAAAACTCCCTAATATCAATTTCACGGCGGGATGAGAACTTTTAAAATACGCTTGAGAAGCCAGACATGGAAGCCAAAAATAGAAACCACGAGTCATAAAGAATAAGCAACATTATTCAGTATAGTTAAGCGAGGATGAAGATTAGCGTGTTAATCCCCTAAATAGGCCTTGTTCTCAAGATAATTCCTCCCAAGTTGTTTTGAGACTGGTACCCAGCTCTTTCGCGGATGTTGTCATCACGCGCGGTGCGTGGAGGTTTTCGTGGAGGACGAAATTGCGTGTTTAGCTGGTTGGGCGAACTTAGAGAATTTTTCCTAACATTCATCGTTGCTTAAAAAACTATGATAACCCTTTGTTGAGGTTACAACTTAATAGACTGGTATTTGGAATTTCCTTCGATTTTATCCCAATACAATAAGTCCGAACGTCCTTACCAAAAAGCAAAATTTACCACCATTTGTAATAAAATAATGTAAATACCATACAGTGGAATGAATTTAGCACTGTCACTCTTGCAATTGACGCACATACTAAACATTAGGAATTTCATATTCCGCTGTTGGTTTAATTTCATTATTTTCTTTGTCTAAGGCGAGTAAAGTAGCAGTTCATTATAGGAACAGCGACTACCAGTCTGGGATTAACGTCATTAACTTTCCAATTAAAACGGGCAGCAGTACGCTGGTAGAGAGAGGTATGTGGTCACATCTTGTTCAGTTTTACACAAGGCGTGACGGAGCACTACAATCCACAAGAACTTGAATTCACGGCAGAGTCTTTCGGCTACGATCCTCTACAAAGCACAGGTCGAGAATGGTATTATCATCCTGTTGATGAGCTTATTTACCAGGAGTACAGCGACAGAGAAGCCACAAACTTAAACAACTCGGCAGATAAGGTGTTTGATGTCAGGATTATAAACGCGTGCTCAACAGAGGAAAATGGCGAAACACAAGAAAGTCAGAGATGAAGAACTGAAAGAGCAATGGCTTGGAAGCGACTCAGACCGCCATCCGCTCTCCGTACAGTTTGTAAATCAATGTACATTGGAGCTTTGATTTCATTACTTTACTTTACATTGTCATCTCTCACCTCACTTACAAAAATAAACTTGACTGCTATTTTCACAGAAAGGAGACAATTCCAGTTCAAGTGCAGTGGATGAGATCAATTTCTGGTGTGGTGTCTAGCGCTTTCCTTTACGTGTGGTACTTTGTGAACATCCTATTTCATTTCCGCCCATATCAGTTAATGGGACTGAGAAGAAAACTTATTCTGATTTGTGGCCTTTTCTATTGTTTGGAAACACTTTATCGTATCGTTCTACAAGCGCTGAAAATACCGTATTCCAAGTTTTCCACACTACTGAAGATTCTACTCAACACTATGTTTTTTATCAGTTTATGTTGCCAAGTCTCTCTTTTAACGAATCATTTTCGAATGCGACGAACAAGAAGACAGCAGGTGGCTTTTTTCCTACAAATGATACTCCCAGGCTGTTTTTGTTTCATTCTCGCTATGATGTCAGTGTCTTTCATTTACCCCACGTACAACCAACAGCACAAGGAAGGCAAACTGTTAATCAGAACCCTGGTTCCTCTCATTGGCGTCGCACTTTCGCGAATTTCCGTTCAGCGGTTATGGAACATCACTCATCCGGGTTATTCCTAGGTCTTATTAGTCCCGCTGTATTTTTGCTCAGCGGTTATGTTTCGAGTATTACAGGGGATCTTAACAATATACGATCCATCGCCTTTCTTGGATTAATTCACGGTGTTGCAGAAGTTATAGATTAAGAACGAAGCATCATGGTTGTAATTGATCACTTCTGTCATGTCATTTGCAAAAAAAGATCAGCTCCTTGGGGAAGTTTTCGTACTCCTCGCCGCGAAAGACTAATGGCTGATACCGCTACCATGAGCATCAGAGGATGTTGTATGAATCAACTGGAGTAGTGCCTGTAAAAAAATGTTTCAATTCATTTATTTACAAAACGATTCCCTCTTAAAGTTAACGCAGTCTTTGCAGTCAGAACCGTGATCGAGTGGTTTTTCACCAGCGTCTCTCTAGCGATCGAGACTCGCTATCAGAATATGGCTGTCATGGCTGTTTGGCGGAGAAGATGGAAAAGACATATCTTGGTAGCAGTTGTAAATGCGATGCCTTTAGTACTGTGGACTAGTACTAACCTCATAGAGGTTGTACATGGACGTTTCCGTGAAACTAACCAGCCTTCCAAAATGCCGCTCACTTGAGAGTAGCAAAGTTGCAAAGGGTGCTTTCCATTCGCTGAAAAACTCTGGTTTTGACTGCTGAAAATTTCCAGGGACGAGTGGAAAAGCGTTTACCGAAATTTCCCAATTTCGAGGTATACCCAAATTTCTGGAAATTTCATACCGAGAATTTCCGTTTCAATTGGTTTTTCTCTCCGAATTTCCAGAATTTTCGGTTGAATGGTTCGCTTTCCGGAAATTCAACAATTTACGGATTTTCTGGAAACTTTGCCAAGAAATTTCCGTACCAGTTGTCCCCGTTTCGAAATTTTCGGAATATTTGGTTTAATGGAAATTAAATAGCTCAAAGTAACTCTGTAGACGAAATCAAAGAAATCCGTAGAAATCACACTCGGGGTACAATTCTATAGAGAGAGATGCCTCTTTCGGTCCTGTTTTATTATTTGTACCGTCCATTGACCATAGCTTCCCGAAAAATATCTTTCAATTGAACTCACGTGACGGCCCTTCCGAAAGGAACGAGAAAGAAAAGCAAAATGTATATGTTAACTTTGGAAAGCTCATGAAAAGGATCGTAGACATACCAACAATAGAAAGCTAAATAGTTTAGTGGCGCTAAATTAGCGTGAAACGCAGGTTAATCAAAGACGCCCATCGGAGTTCTAATTGACGGACCAACTACCGCAAGCTTGAAGAGAGCTTAAGCGGAAGCAAATATTCATGTAGACTTGAAGAGAAAAAGTTGTTTCCTTTTTTCCTACTTTTTGGACAATGCATTGCGGAACAAAAAGCATTGCGACGGTAATTGTAAAATACTTTGGTAAGGAGTTTGACTCGTCATGTACAGCCGGACAAATAAAAATTTGGAATCGACGCTGTTCGGACATTAAATGAGCTGAACCGAAAAGAAAGCGAAAAGTACAGCTGAAATTATGGACTAAATTAGTAGTTCTGTACTTAACTGAAAGAGTAAGGATGAGACAAAAAGATGCCTTTTTTTCTTCAAGCGAAAAACAGCAACAATAGCATTTCAACCATTTCTTATCATCAAGTAATCGTAAAATCAACAAGGTACACTGAATATGATTATAAGATATTTCATTGCAACGCGCTGCTATACGCGCTGGAAGACTGTCAACCTACGCCCACAAGGTTTCCGGAGAAGGACAAAAACGAAACAACAGTTTATTGGCAGCTTTAAATATAGAGATTTTCATCTTTAAAGAGGCCACAAAGGGAAATAAAACCGTCCCAGCTCGCACAGATTTATAGAGCAAACGAAGGGTTGTTTACTGGGAACAACTACGATTGTGGTATTGACACTATCTACTTGTCCTAGTAAAATGAGTAGCAGTACACTGATAGAGGTGTTTGGTCATATCGTGTTTAGTTTTACACGAGAAGTGACAGAGCACTACAACCCACAAGAAACCTGAATTCACGGCAGAGTCTCTTGGCTACGATCCTTTACAAAGCACAGGTCGAGAATGGTATTATCATCCTGTTGACGAGCTTATTTACCAGGAGTACAGCGACAGAGAAGTCACAAGCTTAGACTATCTGGCGTCTAACAGTCTTCAAATAAGGGTTATAAACGCGTGCTCTCCAGAGGAGGACGAAGAAACACAAGAAGAACAACAAGATGAAGATAGAGAAATGGCTTGGAAGCGACTCAGACCATCTGTTCTCCGTACAGTTTGTAAATCAATGTACATTGGCGCTTTGATTTCACTTCTAACTGCCGCCATCATCGGTTCAGTATACATGTTGATTTCTTATATCTCTTACAAAACTGAACTCAACTGCGAATTTCATGCAGAGGGGTCGATTTCAGTGCAATTACAATGGATAAGATCAGTTTCTGGTATAATATCTTGCGCATTCCTTTACTTGTGGCCCTTTGCATGTTTTCTATTTCTTTTCCGTCCATATCAGTTGCAAGGTTTGAAAAGGAAACTGTTCCTGGTTTCTTGCTTTGTTTACTGTTTAGATTCAATTTATCGTGTGGCCCTACAAGCCCTTGGAATCTCTCATTCAAAGATTTCTTCTTCTCTTCTACAAAAGATTCCACTCAATATTCTGTTTTCTGCTAGTCTAGGCTGGCAAGTCTATCTTCTAACAATTCATTTCCGTATGCAACGGACAAGGAAACAGCAGCTGACATTTTTCTTAAAAATGATACTACCTGGGTGTTCCCATTTATTCATTGGTTACACTGCATCCTTTTTTATTTACCCGGCGTACAGGAAACAAAACGAGGAAGGCAAACTGTTAATTGCACTCTTCGCTCCTCTCATTGGAGTCATAGTCAAAACAATCTCGCGAATTTCCGTTCAGCGATTATGGAACCTTACCCATCCGGGATATTCGTATGCCTTGTTGACACCGCTGTATTTTGGATCAGCGGTTGTATTTCGAGTGTTGCATTAAAATGAGGGATTTCCAGCCTTGACTTTTTAGGTGATTCTTGTTTAAACAAGAAAATGAAATGTTCATTTCACTGATGACTGTAATATTACTAGCTAGACAGCCATGCAGAGAAAATAACGATGAACACAGAGCATCACAGGCCAACTGCGGTTGTAGTAAAAATTAACGTAACCTTGTTTTTCTTATTGGCCAACCGGGACATTCTACTCTTTTTTCAAGCTTCCTTGCGTTACTATAGTGTTTCTTTCATTTTAAACACGCCCATCAATTTTCGTAAATTATAGCATTTATGACAATAAAGTGAAATATGCTGTTCTCACTCATTTAAATAAAGTTTAAACAAGTCCTATAAACTTTGAAGTTTCACTTTCCACCCCGACTTCACTGGCCTCGTCATCGGTCAAATTTCAATCTTTTCTTTTGTCCAAGCCGAGAAAACTAAAAGTTGTGTATTCAAAACCACTACGATTGTGTTATTGACACTATCTATCTTTCCTAGTAAAATGAGCAGCAGTACACTGATAGAGGTGTTTGGTCATATCGTGTTTAGTTTTACACGAGGAGTCACAGAGCACTACAACCCACAAGAACCTGAATACACGGTAGAGTCTTTTGGCTACGATCCTCTACAAAGTACAGGTCGAGAATGGTATTATCATCCTGTTGATGAGCTTATTTATCAGGAGTACAGCGACAGAGAAACTGCAAGCTTTAATTTTCCAGCATATGGTGGGCTTGATATCAGGGTAATAAACGCGTGCTCCACAGAAGACAACGAAGAAATGCAGGAAGATCAACAAGATCAAGATAGCGCAATGGCTTGGAAGCGACTCAGACCAGCTGCTCTCAGAACAATATGGAAATCAATGTACAATGGAGCTTTGATCTCACTTCTGACAGCAATCGTCGTGGGTTTGGTATACATGTCGATCTCTTACGTCTGTTATAACACTTTGCACTGCTGTGAATTTCACTCAGGAACACAACCAATTCCAGAGAAAGTACAGTGGATAAGAACAACATCCACCGTGATCTCTTGCGCCGTCCTTTACATCTGGTACTTTACAAGCACGCTATTTCTTTTTCGCCCATATCAATTAATGGGCGTGAAAAGAAAACTGATCCTAGTTTGCTGCCTTATCTACTGTTTGGATTCACTTTATCGTTTTGCTTTACAAGCCCTGGGAATATCTCATTCGCAGGTTTCCTCTTTACAGAAGATTCCACTCAACATTTTGTTTCTTCTCAGTGTATGTTGGCAAGTCTATCTTCTAACGAATCACCTTTGCATACGGTCAAGGAGACGCCGGGTCACTTTGTTCTTCCAAATGATAATACCCGGCTGTTTTTGTTTCATATTTGCCATCATTACCACCTCTTTTATTTACCCAGTCTACAACAAGGAAAACACAGAGGGCAAACTGCTAATTGCACTCTTCACTCCTCTCATTGCTGTCGTTCTCAAAGCAATCTCGCGGATTTCTGTCCAGCGGTTGTGGAACATTGCCCATCCGGGATATTCGTATGTCTTACTGGTGCCGTTATATTGTGGCTCAGCGGTTATACTTCGAATTTTACAAGCGGATCTTGGCAGTTTGCAACCAATCGCCATTCTTGGAATAATTCACGGCGCTGCAGAAGTCATAGAACGAAGTACCATGGTTGTGATTGATCACATTTGTCACGTAATCTGGAAAAGAACATCATCTCCTTGGGGAAGTTTTCGTACTCCTCGCCGTGAGAGACTGATGGCTGATATCGCTATCATGAGCATGTTGTATGAATCAACTGCTATAGTGTCTGTTAACGGCTTTCTGTACTTGTATCAATTTATTTACTTACAAAACGATTCTTTTTTAAAGTTGCTGCAGTCTTTCGCCTTTCATACTTCAGTTCAGCTGGCGATCGAGTGGTTTTTCACTAGCGTCTCTCTCGCGATCGAGACTCGCTATCAGAATATGGCTGTCATGGCTGTTTGGCGAAGAAGATGGAAAAGACATGTTTTAGTCGCGATAGTGAATGTGGTACCATTAGCTTTCTGGACAACTGGAAACCTTTTAGTAATCGTACATGAACGCTTCAATGTGTCTGTGAACCAGCCTTGCAAAATGCCGTTTTCTTGACGGTTAAGAGACTTAAAAAGCCTCCTCGTTTATCTAAACAACCTATACAGTAAGCGATCTCCTTAATGATCATTATGACCAAACGCTGAGGAGTCAATAATTACGAGGACATTATCATCGAATATCATCTGAATAAGTTCTTTATCATACAGTCATAGAATAATAGGTTCTACTCGCCCCAGAATTTCGAACTGACGAAGCCACGGGGCCAAACTTTCAAAGTAGTGAGGTTTCAACCCGTATGAGTCTTGGCAGCACAGAGCGCAATGAACTACACATTATTAGTAGAATTCTACTAGTATACTACTGCAAATGCTGCAATCTGATTGGCTGAGCTACTCGTATACTATCAGCCATTAGAGTGCAGTGGCTGTCAGTCGTCCATGAAATGCCACGTTTTTATAATTTTTCTGAAGTTAATTTTGGAAGAAAGTTTACATGTAAACGGATAATTAGATTATTCGCTCTCGATTTCTATGAGGCGATAGTTGATTCGGCCTTCGGCCTCACCAACTATCATCGCATAGAGATCTCGAGCTAATAATCTCATTCTTAATTATCAGTGAATTTGGTTTCGAAACTCATACATTTCACCAAGAGACCATGATCTTGATTTCACTAAGTCATTTTGGCTGTTTACTGCTGTTGGTGTAGTTGACGCATCAACGACATAATTGTTTTGGTTCTTCTTCCGCCAAGTAAGTAAGTAAGTAACCTTTATTTAAACACGATAAGTAATTAAGCTCGCAGCTTGTGGGGTCGTGTGTAAATAAACAATAAAGAATAATTACAAAATAAGAATAAAAAAATTTACAATGTAAGATCTAATCTAGTTTAAATAAAAATTTGCAGCTAATAATAATTAACCTAATTATTAACATTATGTGACTAATAAACATATACCAATGGGCAGTCGAGTCATCTTCTGCAGTATATATTCGCAAAGCTAACGTCCCTGACAAAATTAAGATTATTGATCATTTTAGAGAAGCTGTTTACACTGATCGTTAATCGGCATCCAATCGGTAAAAAATTCCACAGAATTATAACTCTGTAAGATACGGAGGATTTCTTGATATTTAATTTAAAATGAGGGATTTCCAGCCTTGACTTTTTAGGTGATTCTTGTTTAAACAAGAAAATGAAATGTTCATTTCACTGATGACTGTAATATTACTAGCTAGACAGCCATGCAGAGAAAATAACGATGAACACAGAGCATCACAGGCCAACTGCGGTTGTAGTAAAAATTAACGTAACCTTGTTTTTCTTATTGGCCAACCGGGACATTCTACTCTTTTTTCAAGCTTCCTTGCGTTACTATAGTGTTTCTTTCATTTTAAACACGCCCATCAATTTTCGTAAATTATAGCATTTATCTCAATGAAGTGAAATATGCTGTTCTAACAGTTCAGTAAAACAATTAAATAAAGTTTAGACAAGTCCTCTAAACGTTTGAAATTTCACTTTCCACCCCGACTTCACTGGCCTCGTCATCGGTCAAATTTTAATCCTTTCTTTTGTTTAAGCCGAGAAAACCAAAAGTTGTGTATTGAAAACAACTACGATTGTGGTACTGACACTATCTACTTTTCCTAGTAAAATGAGCAGCAGTACACTGATAGAGGTGTTTGGTCATATCGTGTTCAGTTTTACACGAGGAGTCACAGAACACTACAACCCACAAGAACCTGAATACACGGCGGAGTCTTTGGGCTACGATCCTCTACAAAGCACAGGTCGAGAATGGTATTATCATCCTGTTGATGAGCGTATTTACCAGGAGTACAGCGACAGAGAAACTGCAAGCTTTAATTTTCCAGCATATGGTGGGCTTGATATCAGGGTAATAAACGCGTGCTCCACAGAAGACAACGAAGAAATGCAGGAAGATCAACGACATCAAGGTAGCGCAATGGCTTGGAAGCGACTCAGACCAGCGGCTCTCAGAACAATATGGAAATCAATGTACAATGGAGCTTTGATCTCACTTCTGACAGCAATCGTCGTAGGTTTGGTATACATGTCGATCTCTTACGTCTGTTATAACACTTTGCGCTGCTGTGAATTTTACTCAGGAACACAACCAATCCCAGAGAAAGTATAGTGGATAAGAACAACATCCACTGTGATCTCTTACGCCTTCCTTTACATCATGGTACTTTACAAGCATGCTATTTCTTTTTCGCTCATATCAATTAATGGGAGTAAAAAGAAAACTGATCCTAGTTTGCTGCCTTATTTACTGTTTGGATACACTTTATCGTTTTGCTTTACAAGCCCTGGGAATATCTCATTCGCAGGTTTCCTCTTTACAGAAGATTCCACTCAACATTTTGTTTCTTCTCAGTGTATGTTGGCAAATCTATCTTCTAACCGCGAATCACCTTTGCATACGGTCAAGGAGACGCCGGGTCACTTTGTTCTTCCAAATGATAATACCCGGCTGTTTTTGTTTCATATTTG
>NW_028301547.1:15970000-15997500 GCF_042242905.1 Orbicella faveolata | reverse complement strand
GATCCCGTCGAAAAATCTTTGCTCTAACACTCATTCCAACCTTAATCATAGTGATTTTTGTCTTTGTGTGGAGACCGCTCTTGCTTCCATATTTCTTTACATATGCGAAGATAATTATTTCAGAATCTTGGGATTATGAACAGAGACTTCAGGAGAACAAGATGGAGCTTGCTCATAAGGAATGGAGAATGTATCAAATCGAAAGTCGTTTTGGCCAAGACTGGTGCAAAGACCAGCACGTTAAATCAAGAAGCGACATAACATGGCTGACAATCGTAGTTGACGAGAATTTTGCTTCCTCTGCCTTAGTTCTTGGTCACTCCATCCGCACATTTTCTTGCCAAAAGAACATGATCGCATTGATTTCAGAAACGGTTAACGAGAGAACTCGGAAAGCACTTCAGAGTGTTGGTTGGGAAACTCGTTTGGTCGAAGAAATGGACTGTGATTGGCTGGATGCTAAATTGGGAGGTGACCGCAACAGTGGGTTGTTTGGAAAGCCACTTGGATACAGAATAAAGGGAACACACACGCGATTCCACGCCTGGAACTACACAGAATATTCCAAAATCATTTATGTTGATGCTGATTACATGTTGATGACAAACATTGATCGACTGTTCGACATTCCAGATGACTTTGCCGCTGCTCCTTCGTCTAGACCAGGTGTGGTGAATCCAGCCTTCAATGCAGGATTCCTGGTGTTCAGACCAGATAGCAACTACTACCACGAAATTATGAGCCTGTGGGAGGACACTACAAGAAAAGACACTTGTCCTGATGATCAAGTTTTGCTGTGGCATTACTATGCTGATTCTGGTAACTGGAAGGCACTGTCCTTTTCATTTAACGTCCGACTCCTTATCTACAGACCTCTGAACTCTTACCATTTCGCTGTAGCTCCACACTACCATCCACCTAAGCCATGGTCTGCGAAATGCAGACCAAGCAGAAAAGAAGCCCATGATTATGACGGACCAATTCTTGTTCCTGAAGATATGGTTTTGATTTTCTGGAAGAATTTATATCAATTGCTAGTGAAGTATAATTTAGAGAATTGGTGGAGATCAACAAAGTTGTTTCGGCCAGCCCAGGAGTTTGGCAGTGTACCTTATGCTGACTGCAAAAGTTACATGTAAAATAAACCACACCAGTTTAGAATACTGTTCCGCGGTTTACAAGGGTTTACAAAACACTGTACTTTGATGGGTAGCAAGATCGTCCTATATCAGCTGACGCAAAAACGGTATTAGTTGAATGCCCAATCGGCTCCAATCGGTGGCAAAGGAGAAACGATCATCATCAAAGTGTAGCCTGTCAAAAACGATCTTAAATTTACGTACGTACTTCTTCTTACGTACGTACTTCTTAGAACTCTAAACCGATCTGGTTGAGCCCAATTTATATTTTTCAATAATGATCGCCACAGGCCAATACAAAGTGTCAGGGAAAATTATAGGTTCAGTATTTTTAATGTTCACATGGATCGCCATAATATAAAAGTAAGAATTTTGGTATTTTAACAGTTATTTTTTGCTTGGAAACTGTAAACACCTTCTAATCTATTTTGTGTTTTTCCAAAATTGGTCTATTTATTGTCGACATGCATATTTTGACTACAATTTTTTTTAGCTTGAAATGATTATCTCATTTTTGCGGACACTTTGTAAATTCAGAGAAAAAAACACCAAAAATGATTATATAAAATGCAGCTCTGTACCTATTGGCCAAAATAGGTACTCTTATTTAAATAGCTCTTATTTAAATGTTTTAATAAACTCCAATTATTGACTGGTGCCGCAGAAATTCTGCATCCCACCACTGACTGGTGCTGCAGAAATTCTGCATCCCACAACTGACTGGTGCTGCAGAAATTCTGCATCCCACCACTGACTGGTGCTGCAGAAATTCTGCATCCCACCACTGACTGGTGCCACAGAGATTCTGCAACCCACCACTGACTGGTGCTGCAGAAATTCTGCATCCCATTACCCACTGGTACCCCCATCAAACAAAAGGTGTAGTGCCACAACAATTTATTCATTCACTGTATGGTTTAATGGGAAAGACATACAGATTGTCACAAAAGTTTACAGCAATGAGGGCAAAAGTCTTGATTACAGTAATAAAGAAGTAGTTATGGCGATAAACTGTTTTTCATTTATCTTTAGGAATCGACCTTTTCACTGTAAAATTTACATATGGCTAGGCTTAAAACTTAGTAAACAAAGAGAAAGTGCTCAAACAGACTCAGAAAGGCTTGGCCCTCTGTTACAATATTTTGGTCTGAGTCTTCGAATTGAATTTCAGAACAGTGTTGAGAACATGCTAAAAATAATTTTACACTTATCAATGAGTCATAGTGATTAGTTGTTCTCTCTGAGAACAGCATACCTATTTTTCAAAAAGGTTTTGGTAGATGGCATTAGCTTGCCATCTTCTGTGCGGTCGAAACCACAACAAACAACACATGATTTTGGCAAATCCTCAAGCCAAGGCTCTGCTCTCCTCCGTGGGAGATGTTGGGGAGACCATTTACCACCAAAAGATCCTTTCCAGTAATGTAACTGAAAAAAGGTATCCCCAACAGACATTACTTTGCCAATGACTGGAGTCTTGTCAAAGTTTTCCAAAAAAACAGCCACAAAACACCCGGCCTGGAGGTTTTCAAGAAAATTGTCAGTCATTTCAACTGGATCTTGTCTTTCCCGTGGATTTCTGTACCGACCAGTATATACCTGTAGACATTATAGAATCAAACACAAAGTTAAGAAATTTAAAAACCTAAATGAAAATGTTGTAGGTCAGATTTGATTTGGTTAAAATTTTTTAAACTATGTCAAATCTCAATTCCCATAGAATGTTCTCTGATGAAAAAACACATTTGACCTGTAGCATATAATTATATACACTTAACGAAAATGTCTATGACTGCATGTGGCCACTGCTAGAACATATTCAGTAGAAATATAACCCAATTTTCCTCTTCCATCAGATTAAGTGCTTGTCAATGAGCCACTTTTAATATATTAGGATTCAGCTTGATAGTGAGGCCTAGAGGACACAAACAAAAGAAATGAATAAACATGGTCATTCAATTTCCTTTGTTTGTGTCCTCTAAGCATCACTGCCAAGCTGAAATTTAATATATCGAAAGTGGTCTATTCTCTGATGGAATTGAAGATTAGAGCGGTTTTCAATTGAGTGTCGTAAAACCAAAACCAAAACCAATTACTTACCAATTAGATTTCTCAGCTAATCTCAAACTGTGGTAAAACCAAAACCAAAACCAAAGTAATTGTCTACATGTAATTACTTTCGACACTCAACTGAAAACCGCTCTATGTACCCCATAACTTTAATTTTTATTCACCCACAGTGACAGATAACACAGCACAATGACATATCTCAGGTTCTTCCAACCACAGAAAGCCAGTTCGTGACAAATGACCACTTTATGAACCACATGCACACTTTGCAGGCTTGTCTGTTTGCATTCCATAGTTTCCCTACAGGGGCTCTAAAAATGCCAAGTCTTGCAGAACTTATAACAGCTCCCAACACTGGAATGATAGGGGTTGGTTTCTTACCTCCTGAGTTTGCTGTGTCTCCCTTTCCCGCAACTCCAACAAGTCTGGAGAGATTTGAGCAACTGGAGGAGCTGGTTCTGTTCTAGTGGATTTCTTTAACACATCCACTGGCCAATTGTAACTCTCAGGAACCTGTGTAAGTCCATCCAGTTGATTGAGCCATCCTTCCCATGCATCTGCGGCTTCTTTTGGCATGTTGTGGTGATACCTAGGAATGTCACGCCTCAAAGCATCCACATCCAACTTTACTAATGAGGGAGTGACAAGATTGGGCTTTCCATTGGGTAAAGACTGTATAAAAATAAAAAAAATAGAGTTGCTGAGGCACATGTATTATTTTAATCTTAATGTTACATGACAGTATGTATATTAATGAATCTTTTTAATTTTAAAAATGTACAGACCTGGTCAGTATAAATTATGTGGGATTTGTACATTGGCTTGAACTTCCTTTGTTAATTTTAGAATTTATTCAGATTCTTTACATTTTTAGTTGGTAAATTATTGAAAGCTTTGTTGTCTCCAGGTAAAAGAGAATCAAGCAACGTCACATTCAAGCGATCATCTAACGCCCTAGCAATGCAGCAAATGTTTACCTTCAAGATAACAACTGGCCCCTGCCACTCTTCATGGCTCCAGTTCCTATAAAACATCATGGCCTTGCCAGCATCATTGCGCTCAAACTTGAAACACTTTGGAACTGTATGTGCATGCAATTCCTCTGTGTACTCTTCAATCCATGACCTTATGTCATACACCATCAGCAGCTGATATGGCCTCGGAGTTGGTTGACTCATGCACGATGACAGTGCCCTCAGCAATTCTTGAAAAAAAAAAATTAATATGACAAAATTTAATGCAATAATAATTTATACTTTGTAGGTATGCTTCCCATCATCAAGACAGAATTACCAAGATCCACATCATCCAGAAAAATATGGTGGCTGAAGAGAATATTCAATGATTAATGCTTATCGTCTCACCTTCAATTACATACACATCTAACTTGTCCAAAAACTTGGAAAATACTCCAAAGAAGGCATCTATATCTTCATGAGTGTGTCCAACAGGGAGAAAATTTACCCTGATCTACAGAAAACAAATCATAATAAAAATGATAAGCAGACAAGCACAAACTACTGTTAATGAGTGTTTTGTACTCAAAGTAACAAGAGATATGATGACACAACTTATTTGATTGGATGAATTTTGGAGACAGATTCTAATGTAGCTTTTCATGTGGTAACTCAATGTACAGTCTATTGTGAGTATCCAGTTGATTTACTGTGAGAGCAACAGTGTTAAATCTGTATTAATCAATATTTTGACTTGCATATCTGACATTTTGAAGGTATGACTTGATGAATACAATGAATTACTTCCATTTGCTGCATGACATATAAAATAATTACCTGACAATGATACACATACCTTCTCAAAAATTTTCTCTTCAATGAGAAGTGTAAGGAGAGCAAACATGTAGCGGTTTTGTTCTCCCTTACACAGTTATGAAACTGGAGATACAAAATTGGAGGCAGCAAGTAATCATTAGTCCAATATACAAGTGTATCCAACAGCACAGTCATTGTTAGGTTGGAGTCATGTGGGAATTGATAAAAATCAAATGACCCATAAACCTCCTTCCCATGTGGTGACTGGCCACTGTGTACAATAGCACCAACAAGATGGGTGCCCACAGTTGTGAGGGCAAACATGGCCTTGCTAATTCGTTTAAGGTTTGGTATATTTGTGGAATGCTGATCCATTCCATCTGCAGTGCTTGCCATATAGCGTTCTGGGAATTTTCTGGCCTTGTAGCGATGAAGGTAATACACCCTTCTTTCTTGCCTGCAAAATAATGATGTGAAAAACATTACACCACAAACAAACTGTCTTTCCTTTTAAGTACTTTTTTATTTAGCAGTAGTTTTTTTCTTTTCACATAGTGCTAGAAATAAATATTTATTTAACTGAAAGGTCACATGTATTCAATGTCATCCTTTTGGCATTATCAAATACAAATTTTTACACACAGCAATATACACAGCTTTGCAAGAATGGAGTCCACTTGTAAAACAGCACACTGTGTGCCCTTTCGTTAATCTTAAAATGTCTTTCAATGATGCATGCATGCTTACCAAACCAATTCAAGATGAAGCTTAAGCATCCAATCAATCTCTGCTCATCTTGCTTTGTCCATAGTTTTCTCCTTCTCTTGTTTATACTTTGTGCAGTCTGTACATTTTGTGAAACGGTTTTCCTGTGGAAATATAGTACTGTGTAGATGAGACATTATAAAATTTATTATTAATACCTTTATGTGGATGTACAGAAACAAAAGAGGAGTACTCAACATGTTTTAAACACAACTGCATGCATGAGCATGATTAATTTTTCCTTTAGTTATTCTAACTCTCAAAGCAGAAGAGCTTTGTTTGAAACATGGCTAAGTCCCAACCCTCAGAGTTGTCAGTAAGAGCCAAGAAGGCAGGGATTTCTCCCAGAAATTCTGAGTCAGATCCCCTGCTATTTTGATAGAAAAACAGTATATTGACTTTACCACAACAGCTGGATTTCCTGGCTACTTTATGCCCAACCCTACCTGCTTAAAAAGTTAGTGACGGCCCTGAACCTGGTTAAGTCCAATAATAGTACTACCTATCCTGTTTTAGCACAAACCCTACTTTGAACATCTTAGTCCAGAATACTTATAAATTTCACTTCTTAATTTTTTTTTTAAAATGTTTAATATCGGAGAATATTCTTTGTATGGGAATTAAGTTTCCCCCAATTATTCTCCAGTCATGTAGTTTTTGTAATTTCTGTGATTTATTTACTTTTACTAGCATGACAAAGTATTATTAAATTTAAACTTATTAAACTTAAAGTGATAGTGAAAAATTATGTTAATGCTAATTCTTATATACCTTTGGTATGAGAACATGGCTGAAGTGTTTTTCCCAAATGTTGTAGAAATGGGAAAGGGAAACAGTTGGCAGGTTCAGAGCAGTGTTCTCCTCTAACATCTTTTTGTAGATGTCACTTCTACTGAAGCATGATGGCAGGTGTATACATCCTTTGTCAGGTTGGTGGTCACCAACAGAAGTAATAAAAAACTGGAGCCAAGCAATGCACTCTGCTGTCTTGGGCATAACTGTGTTCTTTCCTTTGTTGCGATGTTCAAAAACTACCACACCATCTTTGAATTTGTGGTGAATTCTTCTGAATGTTTCTTTATTGATATTGTAAGCCAGTAGCCATGCTTCTCTGCATATGCTCTTGCCTCTCACAAAGAATTCAGTTTCATATTCTCCAGAGTCATTAATCTGGCTGTGGTCATGTAAGAACTCCAGCACAAAGTTTCTTTCAGCAGTCTGTCTTCTTTCATTAAACTGAACTTCAGCATACCATAAGTCATCTACTGACAACTTCCTCTCGCATTTTTTCTGGCAACAATTAATGCTGAGAATCCATAAAAAATCCTCATCTCTTCTAACAGACTTGCCTAAAAGAATTTAAGTAAAATCAAATACACAAATTAAACATTTCAGCTGTGACAAGATGTCTGTTCTTACCAGTATTTTTAACCTATCTCCTATTATCTAGCATACCAGTTTGAATGACGATAACCTCAATTATAGAGATCAAACCAGGCTTACTTTTTTTGCTTCAACGTGATGAATCTGACCCCAATGACAGAATGACTTCAAAATTTTAAAGGGTAAATTTCACTTCATCATCGATGCTCTGATCTCATTGCTTATAAATTTCATTTTTGGGGTCAAGTAACAGTACTAGTACTTCACCCCCCTCACTCAACACGTTTTAATAGCACTTATAAATTAGTGTTTACAAGTCAAGCAGACATCAGAGAACATGGTTTGATTCATCAATATTGTTTTTATTGTTCCCAGCTTCACCCAACTTACATTTATTTATTATTAATGATTGTTACAATGTTACAGTTTTGTTGTCATGGTTTCCCCTCTACATGCAACTATAACTTTCAGCAAGTCTTTTTCTTTTGAGAATAATAATAATTCTCTCTATACCAGGTATCAAATGGAGACCCTGTACCCACTGTGTTGAAATCTATAAAAGGAAAAGACTTCATCTCAGCAAACTCTGGTCTAAACCTTCTGGACAGATCCTCTACTTTGACAAAAGCTGACGCAAGAGACTTTACTTTTTTACTATTCTTTACTCTTACAGTTTGAGAACAAGCTTGATTTGGTGCAGACTGAAACTTTTTCATAGTGGACAAAACATCCAAATAATTTAAAACTGTCATATTCCACTTTGTTGCAATACTGAAGACAGATGATGATCCACCACAATCTGCTGTGGAAGCCATTCCAAGCATCTTTTCACCACGTGTTTTGCCAATGATGGTGTGCATGAAAAATGTTGAACCCTTTTCCCCTCTTGTTATCTCTACTGGTAATCACAACATCCACTTTCTTGTTCAGGAACGTCGCTATTCTAACTTTCATCACACCATTTAGCCATTTGACTAGATTGGAGACATTTTCTTCTGTTTCTGAATTCAAGTCTAAAAAAATTCTTTTGTCTTGAAGACATGAAATAAGCCAACATTTATCTGCAAATACAAGCAATGAATGCAATCTTTAATTCCTTGACATCTAGATGAATCAATACCATAGTATTAAAGTGCCCCATACTGTAAATCCTCAAGTTAGCGCCCCCTTTGCATAAGCACTCCTCTTATCGGCCAAAATTTAAAATGAGCGCCCCTCCCTTCCCCCCATTTTGTAGACAAGTAGTGAGACAACAAAGGATGTATAGTTTTTGTCATGTAGTATTAGATTCATACATTGTTTCAGTTTGTGAACACGTTAAGTTCAGAAAAAATACAACTACTTATGGTGCCACAATTTAACTTTAGGATCAGCTTTTCAACTTTTGCGGTCCTCATGACAGCATTGTCAAGTTCAAATGCCAGCATAAAAAATTTGCCAAAGTTAATGCATTTATGTCAGAATATCTTATTAGGGACTTGACTAAAAGTAATAAAGGTTGAGAAAGCATTGCTCAATGTGAAAAGTTTTGTATAGTACTGTTAGATATTATATTCTTTCATGTTTCACCACATTAAGGACTTGCATGCAGCCATGCAGGCAATAATTATACTCTCTTTAATTCTTACTTAAAATTATATGTCTTGTGAGAACTTCTTTCGAGTGAAAATGTCCAGAGTGTTTTTCATGAGTTTTGAAAGCTGCGGGAAACATTGCGAAGGAAGTCATTAAAGCACACGTTAAAGACATGCGAACCACATGGGTATCTAATTACAGGTATCCAATTACAAAACATTTAAATTGGATACCTGTAATTGGACACCCACATGATCACGTGCTGACTATGTGACAAATAAGGCGCGTGGAGAACCAATCGCAATCGAGAATGTTGTTGTAGATACGATTAAGCCCAGTAACATACATTAACACAAACACAGTTTACACAGCATAATCAACTCACTTTGACAAATTCCAAGGAAGTCAAGTTATGAATCTTTCTCATTTAGCATAATGAAGAAGAAACAATAAATACCTCTTATTAACCGAGTTTGAGGGCCATACTGTAAATTACAGACCAAGTTTTTTCCCAATTGATTTATGCTGCAAGTGCAAAGTGCGCGGGCCGTAAATCGATGGGGAAAAACGAAGATCCGTAACTTACAGTACGGACCGAGAAGACGAGGTTAGTAAGATAGTTATTATATCTCTACTGTGTCTGATGGGCTCAGGAACGATTTCTTTTCACGCGGAACGGCTTCAAATTTCTGACGCACTTCGGAAGTAAAATGACTCAATTTGAAATCGTTGTTAAGTGACTCTTAGTCTTAAGCAGGTTTTAATACACAATTTCAGAAGTAAAAGGAAGTTTTAAACTTTTAATTGCTAAAAAAGTTAAGAACAATTATTGGTGATAAATCACGAAACATTTTGGTCACAAAAATAGCTTTAAATGCTAGCGGGCCATACAGTAGATTGCTGCCCATTAAATTGTCCAATCACAGTGCGTGTACTAACTGAGAGATCTCATAAAACTGATTATTCATTTTACCTGGGGGTTTATCAACACTTGAATCGTCATGAGCTAACATGTCTCCTTCTGCCCAACTTTCGTCATCATCCTGAAGTGAAACATGTTCTGAAAAGAATAAGCTTGAGTTAGGAGATGTGAAATATGGGACCACTGTTCAAAAACAAATCTAGTTGGCCAGAGTGGGATTTGACCCCAGAGCATCCACATTACTATCTAGTGAAATCAAATGTCTGTCATGCATGTGTAAGCAAAATTCTTTTAATTCTGACTCCAACTATGTTGCTTATGTAGATTCAATAACAGCCTCATACACGAATATTTCACCATCCCCTTTGAAAAACGAGGTAAGGAGGTGCATCTGTTACTATGGTGACAGGTTTCACAGGAAAATGTTATAAAATACTTGTTTGGGGCAAATTTCACAATGCTATGGCGATCCTTAGTTCAGATATTACCCCAAGCAAGAATATGGTTTTTCTCTACCAGAAAATCATTTCGAGCCACCTTAATTACAAAGCTCGATCACGGTTGCCACCCACGCTTTTTCAACCGCAGATTTGATATCGGTTGAGAAAGTTAACAAACCGAAAACGGCTTTCCTAATAGAACACGTAAAGAAAAAACAGGGAAAACGTAAAACGGTTGATCCCAATAGAGCACCTAAGACTCATACTAGCTAGCTAGCTGTAGTTAGCTTTTCTGTTTTAAGCTTAATTATACCCTTCATTGACAGTACATAGACTTCAGCTTACCTTTAACTTGTTCCTCGTCATCACTGTCCACAAAATCGACGCAAATAGGACTCGCTGAGCTTGTTTTGATTGGTGTGACCGGAGCAACTTCAGAATAACCGGCCACTTTATTTACATGTGCCGGTGTGCTTTGAAGAACGAGGTATATAACAATAGTTGCTATTCTTATTCAATGAGATGCTAATAAGTGGCCGGGTATTCTGAAATCACTGGCAACACTGGAGTCAGAATCGTAGAGATCCAAACACCTCACGCGATCTTTCCTCGGAGTGCTGGCAACCAAAGGTTGGATACCATTTTGGACACCATATTCACGTTCGTGGATTGAACAGAATTAAAAACATCAAAGCTCAAACAGCCCGCCCAACTCCCGCTCAAACCACGCACTAACTGGAAACTAGCCAATTAGAATTGGCCGCTATGTAGGTGACAATTTCCGGTTTTCCACTGACAATTGGTTTCACCATGATGAGCTGCACTCGGAATTTCGACGACTATATCGTACCAGGAACTTTCAACATCTTTCATAAGGAAAGCCTCGCTGGAATGGTGAGTAGATTTCATTGAAAAAAAAATACAGTTACTTCACTAGAATGTGGTGTGAGAACGAATGGTTGATGTGTGTTGTCGGAGCCGTTTAGTATGCTAAAGCCCCGGCTATCTTTAAAACGAGGAATGGGCAATGGGCAATGGGCAATGGGCAATGGGCAATGGGCAATGGGCAATGGGCAATGGGCAATGGGCAATGGGCAATGGGCAATGGGCAATGGGCAATGGGCAATGGGCAATGGGCAATGGGGAATCAGAAAATGAGGGATGGGAGAATGGGAGAATGGGAGAATGGGAGAATGGGAATGGGGAACGAGGAACGGGGACTCTTTAAAATGGGAATCTTTAAAAGCCGGAATCTTTAGAATAGGGAATCTTTAAAAGCGGGAATCTTTAAAACGGGGAATCTTTAAAAGCGGGAATCTTTAAAATAGGAAATCTTTAAAAGCGGGAATCTTTAAAATAGGGAATCTTTAAAAGCGGGAATCTTTAAAATAGGGAATCTTTAAAAGCGGGAATCTTTAAAATAGGGAATCTTTAAAAGCGGGAATCTTTAAAACGGGGAATCTTTAAAAGCGGGAATCTTTAAAACGGGGAATCTTTAAAGTGGGGAACATTTAATAGCGTTATTCTTTACTGAAAAGTGAACGAGAATCTCTCAGTTTCCCACCGGAAGCTATTTATTCTGTGGCTATCTTTAAAACGAGGAACGCGGAATCGGAGAATCGGGGAATGGGAATGGGAATGGGAATGGGAATGGGAATGGGAATGGGGAACGAGGAACGGTGAATCTTTAAAATGGGGAATCTTTAAAAGCGGGAATCTTTAAAACGGGGAATCTTTACCGCATTTTAAAGATTCCTCGCTTCCCCGCTTCCCCGCTTCCCCGCTTCCCCACTTCCCCGCTTCTTCGCTTCCCCGCTTCCCCGCTTCCCCGCTTCCCCGTTCCCCTTTCCCCGTTCCCCGTTCCCCGTTCCCCGTTCCCCGTTCCCCGTTCCCCGTTCCCCGTTCCCCGTTCCTCTTTCCTCGTTCCTCGTTTTAAAGATAGCCCTAAAGCACCGATCTGCGATTATCATCAGTTTGCCGGTAAGTGAGAATCTTTTACTGTTTCTTTGATTGGACATCGGGAAAGGGGTTCCTTTTCGCGCACCGACTTTGATATCTATCACATCCGAATTCAGCTTATAGTTAATTAACTACGGACAAAATACTTCTACTACAATAAATCTAAAAATGGTTTTGACCTAGCATCACGCTTGTGGCCATTAGCTTAAGCTTATTTCTTGGTGAACGGAGAATCTGGTAGCGCTGAAATAGATCTCAAGGGGGTAGATAAAATTGGTGCAAACAGATGGTTTGTAATTGGTAAATAGCCCCAGAAAAATTTTCCTAGTAAAAAACGAGAAGGATCACGTTTGATATGTCTCTGTTACGATGTAAAACGAATTCGAATTCACGGACGCGCGCACGAGGAAAGCGCGGCAAATTATTTTCTCACGATACATTTAATATTACGTTTCTTTGTGAAATAAAGCCTACGTGTAGCCGTACCCACCCCCCCCCCCCCCGAGGGAAAACCTCCCTCCCGTTTTCCCTCGGGGGGTGGGTACGGCTACACGTAGGCTAAGAAATTGGCCCTATTCTTGGTTTTCACCAGTCATGTGATCAAAACTAAAAATCGTAACCATTCAATAAATAAATTCAAGAATCTAGGATATGATAGATGATTGCTATATAAACAACCTCGCCAAGAATCAGGTTTCTGCTGTTGTTCATTCGCCCGTTATTCGCAGAAGCGTGTCATCCAAATTTATAGAGCTTTGTATGGAGACACCATGTTTGTGCCCTTCGGAGGGGCACAAACATGGCGACCGTAAAATAACAAAAACATCCGTCCTTGAGTTTTGCTATTGAAACGAACATTTTTACTCTAGTGCTCCGACACATTGAAATAAATGCTTCTTCTAGTGCAAGCACCGTTTATTTAACAAAAACTAAAGCGATAACTCGTCTTTTGACCTACGCGACAGTCTTTTCTGGCCGCTATTTTCATGTCACGCAACGCAAAAGCTTGGAGTGCTCTGTTACAAAAAGAAGAACTCTGTCGAGCTAAAACATTGCCAAACGTCACGTTCCTGCAGGGCCTTTTATCTGATGAAACTAAAACCTCAGAAGGAAGGATAATTTCTAATTTTGGAATATGACTACGTCACATGAAAACCAAGAATTGTTTAACTACAATAGCAAACTTTTCTGATTCGCCGCATAAATAGCGATCAGTTTCCGTCCTACCGCATTCGGCTAGTACATCAAGAAAAGTGAGAGAACTCAGCCTTCAAGAAGATTTCCGTAAGCTGATCGACCTGTGCTCCTGAGAATGGAAAAGAAGCTCTGGTGCATCAAAGTCTCGTCAAATGCTGCCTTTTTGAGTTATTTTTTTGTAAAAAAAATACCTCTTAGTCGGCGCGTCGGGTATGTTATGGACGGGTCAATGGGTGAGTCAGTAAGTGAGTGAGTGAGTGAGTGAGCGAGTGAGTGAGAGATGTATGTATGTCACACCAATCAGATTGGATCTACTATGAACAGCCAATCAAATTTCTTGTTGTAAAGGTAAATGGTACGTGAGAAACACAAGGTATGTATAAACACATGGACTTTGGTAATTGAAAAATAAAGAGTGACCTGTATGTTGCCGGTTTGTGATTTTTAGTCCGGTTTGGAGGGGAGTGTGACAGTTACATACGTACATTGGGTTGTTTTAGAGTGCATAATTTTCAGTGTAATGGTGGCTAGTTATGAAAGAGATGAGTCTTGAGTTTTGAAGCAGTTCATGGGTAGTAGGCAAATGGCACGAGATATTTTTATTTTTAATAACAAAGGGTAACTTGATACTTTTGTTTTTCACAAGGAGTTAATTCAATTAGAGGTCACGAATCGTCGTTTCTAGTTCTTAGGACATCTTTTAGAGGAGACGAGACTATTTAGGTTTGAAGCAGTTCTAACGTTTACGATAGTAAGTGCAGGTAACGATTGTTTTGTTCTTATTGCATGCAAATATAACGAGATAGTTTAATTTTTTAGTTACAATGGGTAATTTGACACTCTTGTTTTTCACAATGTAGTAAATTCAATTAGAACTGACGAATCGTCACCATTTGTTCCCACGAGATGTTTGCTATTTTTAGTTACAAATGGTAACTCGACACTTTTGTTTTTCATGTGGGAGTAAATTCAATTAGAGCTTACAAGTTATCGGCTATTGTTCCCAGGATATTAAACAAAAAAGAAGCTTTCATTTCTAGGGTGTTTTTACGTCTCTGCAGTAGCAGTTTAATATTTTTATTTGATGGGCATTTTATGACATTCTTTTCAGTCCGATATTTTTGAAGGTAAAAAGTATGAAAACTGTTCAAATGTTCTTTGAAGACTGTGTGGCACCAAGTTAAAGTGCAATTTAATTAAATCAGAGAGGTTTTTTCTCTTTCTTTCAATTTTCGGTGAAGTAGTGTTGTTACGTTGTGTTGTGTAAAAAGGGTAAACTTACGACTCGTATAAAATGCGAAAAGTTCTCTTAACTTGAGTATTTTTGAACGAAAATTCCTCTTGGGGGCTGGAAGGGCTCCCGAGGGGGTACTCCCAGAAAAATTGGTTGGGGGTGTGCGGTCCGCTTCACAAAACCCTTACCCTATTTATGACCAAAATCTGCGATATTCCTTACCCTATTTATGACCTGACCAAAAATTCGAAACCCTATTTACGACCTGACCCTCAAATCAAAACCCTGTTTCAGACCTGCGTTATAATTAGCTCCCTAGTTCAAACCAATGTTAAATTACCGTAAACATATAAATTTGTGAAGGGCTTTTGTTGATTTTCTTTTCGATAATGATGAAAAAGTGGCTTCTTCTTAAAGCATACCCATATCAAGGCTAGAGTGCAAAAACCGTACCCTATTTATGACCAAAATGACCAAAATGAGCTAAAATCGATACCCTATTTATGACCAAAACGGCTGAAAAACCATACCCTTCGGGGCCGCACAGACCTATATAGCCCATATAAGGAAGTTCCCCCCCCCCGGGGGGAAGGGCTACGTGATCAGTGAGTGAAGGAGTTATGCATGTGCGCGTGTCAGACCAATCACAGTGTGGGTTGTATCAAAGAACGAATAAAATTGCCTGTTAGAAAATAAGATGGTGTCTACATTAATCTGGAGACGTGTCAGATTACTGTAGTTTGTTCAGTCAAACATTTTAGGGCTTACTATTTAGTTATCTTACCATTACCGATGTAACATCGTATGTACATCATAAACTCCCAGTTTCTTTCTTGCTGTACATCGCAACCAAAAAAACTTGTCAAATCAACCAAATCATTACTGTAAACAGTTCCATGAATGCTCCTATCTCCGAGACTTATAGTTCACAAAAAAATAACTCTTGCACGCCTTGCGTGCCTATGTTTGTTTAAAGGAGGCGAAAGAGTTGCGCACTTCCGAAACATCGTGGGAGTAGCGAGTGTTGAAGTGTCAGCATCAAGCTTGGTTGAAATGTCTTCTCCCGTTGCAAAGAAATTGCTGAAGGTAATCGCGAGTTACAAACCTTTGTCCCGAAGGCCAGATTGGTAATTTGAGGTTTTGATTTTAATTTCTCTCGTCGAAAGCGTGGTTAATATGTAGACTTGAGTTTTGTGGGGAGGATGCACTTCCATGGATACAATCAGCTATCCTATATAAATCTGTTCATGACAATAGAGAGTTTAAGCGTGACGTTTACGGCAGACGGCAAACGGCAAAGATAACCTCTGATTTTTTATTCTTTTCTTGTGATCCTTAAAAATGTCTCCTGATATTCACCACAAGTACAAATATTTTCACTCTACTGTACAGACAGTTAAAGAGAGACAGCAAAAGTTTCATTTTTGCCATTTGCCGTTTGCCGTAAACGTCATGCATGCTTAACCTCTCTAATACCCCTTATATTTAAATAAGGACATTTTATATACTTAGTTACTTTTTTTAAGTATTATTTCAATTTCCCCTTTCATTTGTTAGATGGAATTCGTACCTGCTGAAAATGGTAGCTATCGCTAGCTATGCCACACTGAACCCACGCCACTTTAATCCATTTGACTGTGAAGGCGAGTTCCGAAAGATTCCAAAGCAACCTGCAGATGGCCTTGCAAACCAGATCTCCAGAACATTGGAAGAGCTTAGGAAAGGGGAATCTGAAAAGAAAGCTGATGAGGACTAAACCAAAGCTCCAGTTAAGCGAAAACTGAGTCCACTATGTTCTGCAATGCCCTCTAAAAAGCAAAAGGTGGTGGAGTCCAGCCATGTGAAGGGAATACAGGAGCGTTGTAATGAGTGCCAGCTGGACAGTAAGTACTCTTTATTTTATCAGAACAGACATTTACTAATGGTTTTGCACAAACATTTTACAGTGGGAAAAATAAGAAATGAGATTTGTCTATTTTCGACTTATAATGACAAATAATTATTAGCCTATGGTAGGCAACAGAAGCTGAAAATTTGCTCACATCATTTATAAAATTATAAACAATTATTCGATGAGGTGATTGTGATATTCAGAATAATCAAGGTCGAGGTAGGGGTTATCAGTCGAAGCCGAAGGTCAAGGCTCTTTGGGTTCAGCTGGTAACCCCCACCGAGACCTTGATTACTCATTGAAAAAATAAAAAAATGGAAGTCATATTTTTGCTTCTTAACTGATTGCAAGCAACACAAGGCACGCAAACTTGACATGATCACCCTTAGAAATCATGATCCATGGTCACATACATGAGTTGATTACCTGTGACCTTGAGTGTCCTTGACATGATTATTGTATAATCTACAGCTAGATGATGCCACAGGCACTGATTTCGAAAATTCACTATACGCTTTCGGCCAATCAGAAGAGAGATAGTGAGTTCAATGTATAAATTGATAACTAGAATTTGCACACAATATGAATAACCTAGAATGCAGTTTGTGGAGCTGTACAGAAATTGATATTGCAGTATGAAATGTCATGTTGTTATTTTTAATTGATTGGGAAGCGCTCTATGTATAACTGTTGTGACAGTGATGGTTTGGGTATCACAAAATTTCAAGCAGCAGTTAAGGTTACTTCCCACCTTCGCAGGTGCCCCTCGGGAAAAAAATCGTACGCGCGCCAGTTTCAATAAAACCCCAACAAACTATATATCATAAGAAAGCTTAATAAATGTACTTTACGAAAAAAATACAATCTCAGCAATGTTTTCTTTTAGGAAGTGTCAGGAGGTTGTAAGGCGTGAAACGACCGAGGCTTCTTCTATTGAATTTATCGGGTATCGGATTCCGCAGTACGAGCAAAATGGCTGCACAGTCTTATTCACAAGGCATCAATCAACGAAAGTGTCTCGGGCTTTTTCGATATTCTGATTGGTTGTCTAGATATCCACTTCTAAAGTTGGAGTAGCTAAAAATATGCGAGACGTGTTGCGTAAATGGACGCCACGGGAAAAATATGTTAAATATCAAAATTTCCCGACACATTTTGGTTTGTCATTATCTCAGGAATGTTCTGGCAAAATTTCACGAAAATCCGTCAAGTCTGCATACCCTATAAATTCGCTCAAAGTGGATGTATTCCTCCAAAAATCAAATGCGAGATTTTAGCTTGTAAAGGTTCGTAAACAACTCGCGCCACGCCCGGAGATCATCACGCCTAATAAAACCGCAAGCCAATGGAAGAACAGGACCTCCTAGTGCCTATGACAATAGACCAAGATTTCCTGGGAAAAGCATCGCATTGCAACATGTTTTTTTTATCTCGCTCAGTGGAGTTCAACTCAGGACGGCGACGTAATATAATGGGCAAAGACGCCAAAGGCAAAGGCAAAGGCAAAGGCAAAGGCAAAGGCAAAGGCAAAGGCAAAGGCAAAGGCAAAGGCAAAGGCAAAGGCAAAACCCGCGCCAAAAAGGTTAAAGGGGGAAAATGTGCCGCTGAAAAACAAGACGTTAAGGAATCGACGGACAGCTTAAGAAATACCCTTATTGCTGAAATGAGTTCCCCTGGGTAGGTTTCATTTTCTTCATCACTTCCGCCAGATTCCGACGAAGAATCTTGTTCGCAGCCTGCACTGACGTTAACTTTGATTTTTAAGCTACTTGCTCCAAGGATATTCGAACGCTCCGGATCTTCAGCAGACGCCGAGATTGTCGAAGGCGTTTGGCCAAACCAAGGGCCTTTGTCGCTTTCAGCAAGGCTTTTTTTTTCTTTCCTTGACAATATGGAGCTTTTTCTTTCTTCTTTGGGCCGGTTTTTTTCGTTTTCTTTACCCAAGGCCTTTTTTCTGCTTCTGATTTTTCCATAGGAGTTAGCGTAAAGAGCTTCCAGGTGGGAATTTTTGTCAAGTGCGTGATGTAAATAAAAATATGCAAATGACATGAAATACGAGCGATGAGCATTTGCCGCGAAAATTTCTCCAGGGTTCTCGCCCGTTGACAAGATTGTGACACCTTCCTAGTTTATTAACCGCGCGGCCATGGGCCGAGCGCGGTTCTAGGTTTACCCGTGGTTTATTATTTTTTTTTTTGTCGGTGACCAGACACAGACCTCCGCTCGGCCAAACTTTGAGTCACGGAACGTGTGATGTTTTTCCGCCAGAAGCTGTTAAAACATAAATACACGGACAATTTTACGGATATTGTTTTCTTTTTTGTGGGTAAAATATATTTTCTTTTTTTTTTTATCAAAGCGTTGGATTTAAAGGGAATAATAAATACGCTGAAAAAAGGTATTATGTCAGCCATGGAATGCGCTGACGTTGCAGCTTTCACTTTCGCTACGTGACAAATAAGATCGTGTTTACTTTGCCAGTTTATTTCGGCAGAAGCGACGGTCATTAATTTATTTGTAATTTTGCCAGTATTTCTTGCGGTTTTAGGCAAATGAAGTAAATCCTTTGACTGTTTCATCGCAGCGAGTTCATAGATCGGAAGCAAAATTAAATATTTGCAAGCCAAGCAAAGAACGTGTCAGAACGTGCGAAGATTACGTCATTGATAGGGAAATAACCACCGTACTAAAGATAGCCGTAGATAACGCAATTCTTGAATTATGTGACTCGTGTGACTTCTTTGCTAACCCTTAACTCAAGGGAAAAAAACAGTTAAATTTAATCGTGACTTTAAAGAAAGAAAGCGGTTTGTAATAGTGTTCGTATCTTCATGCCCATACATATCCCGAAGAAAGTTCCAGATTAAGACTATTACGTCATCGGAGATGTCACAACGGCTACGACTGATGGTGCGATAATAGCGTTTGTGTTGATCAAGTGCTGTGATGTCTACAGTAATCAATGAATCATCAAAGATTGCTTTGGAATATGCACTGCGGTGCGACTGTAGTACTAAGAAAACAGTTAAATTTTAAAAGCGCGGTTATAAGATCTAACAGATCTTCTTGTTAACTTTATTTGAAAATACGTTTTTTTCTAAATAACTCGGCCGCTTTTTGAGATTTTTAATGTTTTTCTTTTGGAAACACTAGATAAAATGACGAACTTAAATTTTGTCAAATAAAAGAAAAAACGATTTTTTTGGCCTCTGAAGGTGGGAAGTAACCTTAACCCTCTCACCCTAGAAGAGACATGCCACTTATAGATTCTACTCCAGTTAATGCCAGTAGATTTTACTCTGGGGCAGGGTTAAGCGATTTTACTCGTCAAAGAAGGGGAGACAGGGGGGTTCTTGGGGGTGAAACAGTTTTAAATGGTGCCTAACTTCTGTGTACATGTAGAACAATTATAAGTCATAAGGCAAAAAGTAAAGTCAAAAGGGCAAAGACAGGTCAGAATAATTGTCTCTCCCTTGTTTACATGCTGTTGCCCTCAGTTTTTGGCTATGACTTGAGAGTTCTTCGCTGAAGTTAGATGGTCAAGATTTGGCTGCAATAATATTTAACAAAATAACTGAAATATAACAAAAACCACCACATTATTTATCTTTTTTGTACAGGTAAAACCTATTTTATTCCAATCAAATACTTGACAATGCCTCCAAAAGTAAGGCAGATAAGAACAGTTGATGACACCTTCTTGAAGCAGTTAATACAGAGCATGGAGGAACTACCATCAGGAAACTACAAGGCCTTGTTTGTGCTAGTGAAAGGCATAAAGAAGAAAGAAGAATTCCAGACAGACAAGTTGGAGGAATATGAATATGAAGTTCTTGGTGGTACTCATGTTATGTTGGCCAGCAAGCATCTTCACCAAAAGTACCCTGACAACCCAAGTTACGATGGACGTGTTGCTAGAATTTATGTTGGTCTATCAGACCAAGAAACACTCTGGCTTGGCGCAATGCACAATAACACTGGGGCATTCTGTCACCAGCTCACATACAAGGATGAGGTGAATATAATTAAGGCTTTTTGTTCAGGGTTCGTGCAGGTCATTGAAAACCTGGAAAGTCATGGAATTAGTAATTTCAATCGTCAGGCCTGGAAAGTCATGGAATTTAAGTGAAGGTCATGGAAAAGTAAGATTCTATTAAATGTACTCCACAATACAAGCTTAACAGTTTTGTTACCATGGCAACATACTGGGTTCCAGACCTCCCCAATATTAAATGCTTTTCAGCAATTTCTGACCATCTTTAGTGTTCCATTTTGATGTTTGCTAATGGTGCCTTGTGTGCATGATCCAGTGAGCATATAAATATGTTAGGTTGAGTTTGAATCAAGTGGGTGGGGACTGGAAAAGAGTGAGTTACCATGAGAACATAATTTTTTATAGCCGTAGGTGGGTGTCCTGTAGAACTATCAGCCTACCAAGTTTCAATGGTCTGTGCTGCAAATTGGCAAAGAAAGCTCTATTTATATACTTGATATAATATTGGGTTGAGTGTATGACATCATCAGTCATCTCATTTGCATATTTTACACATTGTTCAAACTTAAGGTGGCTGAACACAGTTTTCAAGTGCGTATGCCTAATCCACCATTACTTTTAAACTATTTATGCTTTGGCGCCCATTTTTTGTAAGAGTCAAGGTTAACCACAGAAGTGTTTATTCTCGCATTTTGGCTAAGGTGTGTGCTGTTGCCATGGCAATGGGGCTAGTTAAAAACAAGACTTAAAAATGGTTTTTGTTTATTTGAAAAAAATCCAGTCGTTAGATTTTTTTCATTATTTGCCCACTACGAATTGACATTAAATCCCTTCTGTCAACACTGTTCTAATAAAATTTTGACATAGACGATTTTCGTAATTCACCGTAAACCGTTTTCACTGCATGTTCTGTATTATTAAAAATTCCCTATGTCAAAATTCAGATTTTTTGTGGTAGATCATTCATGTGGTTTTTGAACTATTTTGTTGCCAAATTTCTTGAAATTCTAACGTCTGGATCGTTAGAAATCGGGAAGTTTCTGCAAAAGCAATCGGTCTCAATTTTTCGAGCAACTGCGCATGTGCTGCATTTAACTGGGTTCTTTTGGTAACAGAGAAAAAGCTGAGAATTGCTGGGTTCTTTGCATTGTTACCTTTTCTAATATATCTTTGTAATAAAAGAATAAAGCCATCAATACACTGCGTTCAAATATGGAGAAAAATAGCACAGATAGTGCGTGTGTTGAGTAAATAAAATGATCACTGGATCACTCTATTGACGGCATATGTGCGCGCGCTGAATTGCATAGCAAAAGCGCACGCGAAAACTGTGTTCAGCCACCTTAACTAATGCAGATATTTGCAAAGGGTAAACGCTGTTTTTAAACTTTAATGAATTGTATGTGATACACCTAAAAAAGCAAGGGGTAAAAATTTGATCATAGTACCTCTTTTAATTTGATTTAATTTCAATCAGGTGGAAATTTTATGAACACAGCTGTTTTTGCCTTTGCAAGATTGCTCAGGAGATCCACCACAACCAAGTGATACATGGAGGGACATGTGCTCAAGTCTCCTCCACAAGAAGGTGAGATAGGCATTTAAATCTCGCCCTGGCTGGATTGCATTTTTACAGAATGATGAGTTTATTTAAAAAGAGCATGGTGTGTACTTTTTATGATTATGTACATGTAACACCAGTTAAGGATAGTACTTAGATGGCTTGGATGCATCTGTTCATGCACCTTACTGGATTGTTATAATAGGGTGTGTCTGATTCATTTGCATTGTTTACAAGACAGTAGATTGACAGAAAGGCTGAAATGTGGAAATTTGCTCAGTTGTTTGTTTTCTGTTTTTGTGACTACTGCGCTTGCGCAGCAGTCACTATTGCTATTGTCTGAGTTTTCCGAGAGTAAGTAAGTAACAATTGAATATACTTCGGAGCCAATCAGTACAACGAATATCCATCTCACGGTCTCTCGCAAACACTTCGTATTAACGATGATTCGCCGATAGTCATCGATGGCTGCCTCCTTCGATCTCAGCTCTTGGAAGTGTTCTTCGAAATTGAGCTGAGTTTTAAAAATATTTTACAACATTTACTTCTCACGGCTTTCATATTTTGTTTCCAACCGATCAGATGAAAGGTTGCGTGAGGATTTAGGTCGAGATAAACAGCGAATTTCTATTGTACTGAGCATTGATTTGTCGACAGGCATTGTAAATAAACAACCCTTGCCGATACTTCATAATTTTGGAAGTAGCTTTAGCCTCGTATGAGAAAATCTGGGCCTCTCTGGAGGAATATTGGGCGCCCATGTGGGATAATTGAGCTTCTTCAGGGCACATATTGTGCTCCGATGTTTTATAATTGAGCCTCTCGAGCGACCATGTTGGGATAATCTTGTAGTGATCGATAAACTATTTTAAAAAAAGAGTGTTTCTGTCGAGGAACTATCGGCTGATAGTTGCTCCTGCGGAAATTTGATGCTCTTGAAACAAATATTTGCCTGAGAAGCGAAGCTTCGAGGGTAAACATGCTACTTTTAAGAACATCAAATTTCCAAGGAGCAACTATCAGACTGATAGTTCAGAGACATAAACACTCTATTGTCTTTATTGTTCATCACTAAATTATCTTCCGCTGGCCGGTTCAAAAATTATATTGAATTATTTTCAACTTTTTTTGATGAAAGCCGTGAAAGCCAAATGTAAAATTTAAAAAAAGAAAACAGACAAAAACCCACTCAATACAATTTCAATTGTTTGTTTTCTATAAGCTAGCTTGTTTACAGAAAAATGACGGTATTTTCCTTGGACGGGCTCTGAGGGCTGATAGTGTCTTGTGGATGAACACTTTCACGTCATGTGATCAATTTAAACCAATAAGAATCAGAGAAAATTTAGTGGTGGACTATAATGAATGATATGAAAGCTTTGTTGTACTTGATAGATTTAAATGATCGTAGTTCAAATGTGTAATCAACTACTGTGAACAGACTAACTGCCAGAAAGCTTTTTAAATAATGGAAAATCAATCAACTTTCGAATTCTAGAGACAGGGAACCATCCAGAATTCCTGGTGGTGAATGTTTGTTCCCCGATGTATGGTGATGCTACGTTTAATTGGAATACTAGAGCCCCCGGGAGGTACTCCCAGAAAAGTTGGGTGGGGGTGTGCGGCCCGCTTCCCAAAACCCTTACCCTATTTATGACCAAAATCTGCGATATTCCCTACCCTATTTAAGACTTATTTCTTTTTGATAATGATGAAAAAGTGGCTTCTTCTTAAAAACATACCCATATCAAGGCTACAGTGCAAAAACCATACCCTATTTATGACCAAAATGGCTGAAAAACCATACCTTTTGGGGCCGCACATACCTATATAGCTCATATAAGGGAATACCCCCGCCCAGTATTAGAGCTCTAGAACATCCCACGAGGTTTATTGAAAGCAAAATGAGATTTCCAGAATAAAATTGTCACAACAAGGTACATGTACATGGTGTTATAATCTCATTATTCCAGCTCTCGCAGACAGAATCCAATCCACTTGTTTCAGAAATCAATGTTATTTAGGTCACATAGATAAATTACTCTATGTATCAATAGGACCATTCAACTTTGTACCAATGTCAGCTGTCAGTAACACAGTTTTGGTGATGTCTGAAACTAGCTCTTTTCTATCAAAAAGAGAATGACTGGAGGAAAAAGTTACATATAGCAAAACAACAAGAAAAAGAATTATACAGACATTTAACCTACCTGCTTTGAGGAAAAAAAAATAGTTAAAAACTCATATTATTTATATACAGTAATACCTAGTTAGATGTATATCTAGCTACATATGTGTATGTATAAGTTTTGTTTTATTATTTTTGTGGATAATGTAAACTAAAGGCAGGTGTGGTCATGTGTTGATCAATTCCCTTGATTGATACTTGATCAACCCTTCATCGACCCTTGATTGACACTTGATCAACATCTCAGTTGACAGTTGGTCGAGAGTCAACTAATTTTGGATTGATGCATATGAGTCGGTCGACACTCGGTGGATGTCGATTGAGTGTCGATCAAGATTTTGATCAAGTGTCAATTACAGGTTGATTGAGGTTATCGATGGACACTCAACCACAGATGCATAATTTAGTACACATGATCTATTTTTTGTCTGTTTACTCTGTTAATAGTCTCTGGAGAAAGCCAAAAACCAATTTGAATTGTTAAACAATGCATTCAATATGTTTTGCTCTTTTTACTACTAGATATACAAAATAAGGATATGACAACTTCTTTTAAAAAGATCTGACCAACTTGTTCTGCAATTAATTATTGCAGGAGCAGATCCAGGGTTTTTCAATAATGAATGCCCCTGAAATGTTACAATTTGAGAATTGAGAGAAGCAATCAAAACGGTTGACTACAGCAAAACAACTATGGAGGGCTTTAGTGAGGATGAATGGTTGGGCATAAAAACAAACCTCGATGTTTCACAGTAGAGTGCTGCCTTGTACCTCAAGGTTACTCACTGGTGTAACTGTTATCACTATTTTAGCTGATCACAATGAGGTACCTGTCCAGAGTGTTTGCCTTAAACTCACTCACTTACTCATCCCTGTAGTGCCGGCTGTAGCAAAAGTTACCTTTATTTCCTCCATAATACAGGTACTCTCAATCAACCCCAGAACTGTTGCTATGATTTGTACCATTCTCGTTGTGTTGTTTACCATAAATCTTGTTTCATCAGTTTTTTAAAATATTAAAAAATGTTTTTGATTGTCTCATCAGGTTTGTTTACTGATTACTTTTTGTACACCATACGTCATACACTGCTGATAGTTTTACACTTGATTCTGTTAACTGTTACACTGGCAACACCCAAATGTACTAATAGACCATTTGATGTACTAAAATTCCAACTTGGAGGCTTGAGGAAATACAAGAAAAGAAATCACATTAAGTTTGAGGAATGAATAATTAATTTCTTTTGTTTTATTCCCCGAAGCCTCATGGCCATGTTAGAATTTTAATACAATGAAAATGGCCTATTAGAGAACCATTTTTTTTCTTCTTTTGTACAAATTCAAACATTCTTTAACAATAGCTTATTAGCATTCAAGAATGCCTCCAATCACCAACATTCATGATCTAACATTTGCACACATTCTTCTCCACATAACTGCATATATAGGACAATTCTACTTTTTGTATTTCCACCTTTTAAGCAGTAGTCACATGCGCCTGTATGGTGCCTATTTTTATTTAAAAGTCAATGCCTGCTCCTTCTGTTATCACTGTCTGATTTCTGTTCTGTCAATTCTTTTACACCTGTGTAGAAAAGAAACCTAAGTGAGGTTTTTACAATGGCACAGCTGTCTGCAGAGGGATGGAGACATTTTCAATCACTGAATGCTTTGTTTGAAAATGCTCAGTTGAAGGGACAAAAGCCAAAGGCCACTGACATTGTGAACAAGGGGAAGCCAGTGCTAAAGCAGTGGCAGTTGAAGCCTCTTTGTAGCTTGTCAACTCAGGACCAAAATTTCCTGTTAGAGAAGGTACGCATCATTAATCAAGACCTGTATTTTCTAAGTAGTACCTGCTGTACCCGTATGTATGCAGCACAGTGTGGTGCAGTGATCTCTGAATGAGAAGAGCTCAGTATGAACCCTGCCCTGTTTCCAAACACCTCAAGTTCTTTTATTTCCTGAGCAGTAAATGCATAAACGACTGCAAATAAATTACAAGGCCTGCTTACCTCTTGGATGATCTTGACCTGAAGGAAAAAGAATTTTAAAAAAATGATGACCATAAAACTGAGAGGAGAAAACTACTATTATATACTTTCTGCCTTAGGACTAAAGTAATTATAAGAAATTTTCGAAAAAGCCATTAATATTTTTGAGTGAATTTATTTTGATGTATGGATTGGATTATTGTGGGAGTGAGTCGTTGTCACCTGTACGGTGGCCTAGGACTGCCATACATCTGTGCATGTGGTTGATGTCTTTTGCAGGTGTCAAAACTTGAGATGAGCTTGGAGGAGATGAAGTCTGCAGCTTCAGAAATAAAGTTATTGCGGCCAGTTCAAGAAGCCGTTGTTCTATTCTTTAAGGCAGAGACTTGGGAAGGGGTTGCAGATGAATTTGGATCTGAAGTCTTGCCAGAGAAGCTGTTACGCTCTGCTGTTAGCATAAGTCCTGGTTATATCAAGATACATTCAGTTGCCTTAGCAAAATAACATAATGGTTATTTAATTTGATAATAATGATTTCAACAACTTGAAAAAGTGTAAGAATTTTACAATGGATAATTATGTGGCTAGCCTTTAATGTGGGATGAAACATACATATGTAAGGCTAGCCACACAATTATCCATAATAATGATTTCTTCAAAAAAAATGCATACTATGAAGCTTTCTTTTACACAAAGTCCAGTCAGTATGGAGATTATTTGAAAAGTTGGGATGCAAATAATAGAAACAAAATAACTGTTTTACTGCTTCATAATTTTCTTGCATGTGAAAAAGTCAGGAATAAAAACAGAGAAAGATGTCCATGTTCAATAACATTAACAAATGGCATACTGTATGTCCTACTTCCAGGTGAAGGATTTTGAACAATTTCATGAATTCCAAAAATATTTAGAAAGACTGAGGAGACAGAGAGATGGTGAGGGTGTCCAGGAAGTGGATGGTCTAGTGGATGGCAAAAATGGAGCAAAGGGAATCATTGTCTTTTCTCAGGATTTCAGCATGGTGGAACAGGCAGCTGTAGTAAAGTTACTTCATTTTCATGGTGCGTTTTTGGCCATAGGGAATGCAGGCAATGACTGTGAAGTAAGTACACATCTTGATTATGTTAAAAATAAAACCAAGGTGACAACTTACTGTAAAATAGTTCTTGGGCATCTTTTACCAGTGGTTGAATAATAAACGGCATTCTACAGAGTTTTACAAATGTGATGGCAAAGTGCAGTGTTTGGAACATATTACTGTAAACTCACATTTTTATATGTCACGGTGGACAGACAAGGGCATTTGCCAAAACTGCATTTGCCAAAACATTTTTACCATAAAGAGCCTCAGCTTTTGAGGCTTATCAGATTCATTTTTGACAGCACATGTAACTGACATTGTTTTTATCACCATGGTCA